>NC_134014.1:43120151-43396307 GCF_040712315.1 Castanea sativa
ATTCGTTGCCTTTATCTTGGTTGTAAAAAAGTACAATAAGAACTTCAAGGCTTGGAGTCTACTTTGACTAATTTTTAATCTAATCTTGACTATCTTCTTCACAAAAAGGAAACACTACAGACATACACAATGTACAAAAACAAGAAAAAATGAAATACATCAACATGATACAGTAGCTTTAAAAAAAGAAGAAAGATACAGTAGCATCACAAAATACATCCGTGGCGTTCGCAACTCTCACTCAACATCTGCCTTTTCCTATGATTGTTGTTAACCTGCCAGCCTGAGAAGTGCTTCTCATGTAATCTTTACCAATCAAATCCATAAAATAGAGATACCCCAAATCCAACCAATGTCTCAACCAAAAGACCATGGAAAACTCCAATCTCCTCCTTTCACTTCATGAGATGCCTGTGTCCATATAGGGTAAAAAAACAGTGAAGTTTATTGATCAGTATATAAACTTACACTGCAAGTGGAACTGGTCTGGTTGAAAGACAGCTGATGGTGGCCAAGTGAAGCTGGTCACTCAAGTCAGCACAATGCACATGTTCACTAGTAATATCTTAATGTTAAGAAAAATTAATGCTGGTGCAGTATGCTAATATCCTGGATATATATATATATATGAAGTCATTTTAGTGACAAATCATGCAATTTCTCTTTGGAAAAACATGGCAACATGTGTAGCAGGGCTGGACCTTCTACATTTAAAACTCATGGGACTGTAAGAAATCTAACAACTCAGCAAAGGAATAAGTATACTGACAAGATACAGGACTCAATCTCTACCAATGGAAGACTTCTAATTATTATTTTGTATTTTTTGAAATTATTAGATTTTGGTTTCCTTTCGTTTTAGGAGGTTGTGGGGTTTATTGTTCAAAATAGAGTCCTAGTAGTTAGATAATTATTTGGAGAATAAGATAAATTTCTCTTTAGAGTTTTCACTTGTTCTGGTGAACTACTGAACTCAATCGATTCAAGGTTTTATGGCTTCTACATCACTTTCTGTCATCACTGGTAAAAATTTTGACAAGTTTGGAGGGGGAAAAATGAAGAGAAAGATCACCTATTGATATTTCCACCGGGCCATGCCCTGGATCGTATATGACAGTCAATGTATGTACACCAAAAAAAAAAAGCTGATGAATTCCGAGGTTATCAGTTATCACATCATCCAACCAAAGCTTGTGGTCGTGGCCTTGACCTCATGATTGTCTCATCACTGTGCTTGATCCATTCTGAGAGTCTCCATGGCTTCTGCCACTTCCATTTGAACTGTACTAGCCACTGATGGTGACTTCTCTTCCACCTCCAGAGTCTGCCAGCTTGTCCTACAGCTGCTAGTTTCTTCATTGACAATTGTCCCATAGGTACCATCTGCAGCCACAACTCTCTACTTAATCAAACAGGAGGGTGACAATTCAAACAGCAGCATGAGGCAAGGGACTTACCTTTCGTGTCTGGTCTACAAATGTTGCTGACTCCTTAACTGATCCATTAACAATTCCAGGTGTGAATTTCAGTTGCTTTGGTGCTGGAAGAGACATTGGAGACAAGGGGCCACTCATATCATCCGCGAAGTGTTTCAATGAAGTGCGTGAATTTCCCTGTTGAGTTCCATTCAGAAATGTCACAATATTTGATTGGAGAGGAACTTTCTAATTTAGAGACTCGAGATCTATTCCTTTATAATTCAAGCCAATTTATGATTTTTACTCAAGGAAAAAAGGACAGGTAACAGGTCATATTATAGAAAATGGGTCCGGTTAATGTGTGCCCTTAGGGCACATATTATGCCATTCATTTTTGGAAACATTTTATGGAAAATTGAAAAAGCTGTAAAAAAATTTCAAATCGTGATAAATTTTTTTTCCAAAAATGGTATACTGTGTTTCAATATTCTAGATTTGCATTCATGTATGTTACAAATTAGGGGTTCCAAATTTATCGCGCAATCTTTAGAATAAGAACAACAAAGGCTATAGATTATAAAACAGGTTAAGCAGATAGTCTCACCGATGCTGATGAACACAAGGCAATTGCAACAGCTTGTTCCCTCATTTTTTGCTCCTTTATGAGGTCTTTTCTCTGTGCTTCACTTTGTTGTAGCAGAGATACAAGATCTTTCAGCTGCTCTTTCATTTCCTTAATCTCCACATTCTTTTCCCACAACTGGCACCTGGTGAAATATGAGTTCTATGGTCAGCACTAAAACATGAAATCACAATTCTTGCCCTATCATAAAGGAAAGCATTATTGTGTCTACCTGATGTAGCAAACAGGTAAACCCAACCACAGAAAACAAAATTACAGTCAAGGAAAAAAACAAAGAGACTCTATTGAAACCAAAATTTTAAAAATTACTTATCATTCAGAACCCAACAAAAATTGTAACAATTCTTTAAGTATGTGAGTGACAGAAAATAGAGTAGCTATGGGAGCTCCAAAAGGAGAGAGATATCGGCTTTGCACCAGCAAAAGACTCTGGAACATCCAAAAGAAAGGAGATTAAAATCTCCACATTTGACTGAAGACACAGAAAATGGCTTTTCAAAGCTCAACTGGAGAAGCAGGACCAGTGCATCAAACCCCAGAAAGCTGGAAACAATCATCCTATAATATATATATATATATATATATATATATTAATTTTATAGAAGAATAATAAAAAAACTAAAATTTTATAATCAAAACATAGTCAGGATCAGAGTATCTACCCATATACTGCTATACAACAAAAGGGAAAACAAGTCGTCTACCACCAGATTTGAAAAACAAATGCCATCCCAGTTTTCTTTGATCTCCTTGGATTTCCATGGTTATCCATGGAGCTCAATAGCATAACATTGATGGCAGGAGGAAACATTATATTAAGTGTTGAAGAGGAATCTCTCATTCTTTTTCTCCAAAGATCATATATTGGGGAGGGCTAAGTTAAAAGGGAATACAAATTTCAAGAAGCAAAACCCAATAAATATATTAAATTCATTCCCATCCATTTAAAACTCACTCAACATTATTTTCCTGCTTGTTTCTCCATATTTGCATACTTCATCTAACGAAATATGGCAAAACTAATACCACGTGTTGGATCAAGTAGGAATGGACTTCTTGTGGTCATCAAAAAGTTTATAATGGGCTTTTGGTACATTGTATAGCCTTATTAGCTCCAATATGCTTTGTACCAAAATGTGTTTTATGTTGACTTTATTGCTAGATATAGAGGCCACAGTACTATCAAACTTTTTGCTAGGTTGTATAAGCACCTTGCTTCCGCAGCAGCATTAAACATATAGTGAAGCAAGTTCTTAGCATCTCCCATTAAGCGTAAGTGGTTCCAACGTCCACGACCAATTGAGGCACGATCCCTTTCTTCTGCCTCTGTAAGTTGTGAAGCCATTGCCACAATTGCATTTGAAGTCATGTTCAGCATATTCTCCAGA
Source organism: Castanea sativa (assembly GCF_040712315.1). Taxonomy (NCBI): domain Eukaryota; kingdom Viridiplantae; phylum Streptophyta; class Magnoliopsida; order Fagales; family Fagaceae; genus Castanea; species Castanea sativa. The sequence goes on from NC_134014.1 coordinate 43,123,601, forward strand.
GAAGCTATCCTTGCCATTCTTGCATTTGGTGACATGGATAACAGTCTAATTGGTTCAAAAACAAAACAATGTTAGAAGAATTGCTCCATTATAGTTACCAAAGATACTAGTAATTCCATATAATCTAATATAATATTATACATACATTGAAACATATACATAGTAACCAATCATGACAAGTGTTGGAGGGAGGAGGAAATTAAGGAAATAATGCCATAGTTATAAACCTGGAATATCCGTTCTTCACTCTTGGGGGACTTGGCCCATTAGAAGAAAACTGATCCACTTGTTTCAGTATGGCCAACTCTTCTGCCAGTGCAGCTTGTCTAACAATGATCCCAATGAAATAGCCAATTTAAGACATTCAAGAAAGCTCAATATACATCAAATATGAAAGAAACAAAGTGTTGGATACATACACTTGGCTTTGCTTTTCATATTCAAAACGAACTTCATGTACATTCACCATGACTTCCAACTCGTGATCAAGCCACCTTTGCAAAGATTTTTCATTTCCCTAGAGAAGAAATTCATATTAAAATGGTCTAACGTGAGCTTTTATAGTAGATGAATATTAATTGAAGTCAGGAATGGGTTGTATTTCTGGCCGTGGGTCAAATTTAAATTGTCCAAACTGTTGGTAATCATGTAAAAAAGAATCTCCAATTCAAACCCTGTTAGAATCAACTGAAACCAACCTTCCAACTTATACATATATGTCAAATTTATATATGTTTGACTACTAGTAGATCATTCTGAAAACATGAATAGCGCTGGTTTCACATTGATCATAACTGGTTTTGCTAGGAGCCCAACACAACCACAAGCAGTCCATGAACATGTTGCTGAGATTGGAATAGATGTTGCCAATTCATTAATTGCCTTATTTGGTACAGATCATTTACCTGTCCAGTCTGTGTATGTCCGTTGTATGTCACTGAAAGATGCAACAAGAGATTAGGGAGTGAAAGTATATAACAATAGAATAATTCCAAGAAAACTATTTACCTGAGTGGTCACGTGCAGCAGGCTTACGAGCTTCCAACAACCCTTTCAGCCGTTTGGTTGCCATAGCAGCCTCTTCTGTCTTTCTCTGAAGAACCTGTGGAAAAAATTATAATGATTACAGTCCCCATAAATATTAAGAGCCATACCATAAGGATCAGCATAAGAAGAGAATAAAACGATATCCTACATATACAATAAACGCAAACAAGGAAGCTTGAATTTAAGGGTTTCTTTAATGAATAGAATGATTGGTTTGAGTCTGCTTCAATGGAGGAATCTTTCTTCATTTTCACAGATGCCTCACTCTTCAATGGATGAACCTTTTGACCCTTCAAATTCATCTGTATGGTGGTGGTAATTTCTGTAACATTTTTTTAAATATTTTATTACATTATTATTCTACTGTGCTTAAGTATGCTCTTATTTAAATTACCTCCTTCCTCTTCTTGCTGGAAGTTTTTCTTTTTAAGTTTCTGGACCTTCTGCTTTAACAAAATTAACGTTTAAATAATAGCCCCAATCCATCAAAATTCTTTTCCTGTATTTTATCTAATTTAGCAAATTGTTTTATTCTTTCTACTGTATATTTATCTTGGGAGTCCATAAAGGGAGATAGGGATCTAATAGAGTAATTTCTTTGTTATTATTCTTTACCTAACTTTTGTTTACTAAATTTATGACTGATAGCAACCTAAATGTATACACATGATTGTTTGGAAGAGCTTATTTTCATTGGCTTAGGGTGCTTAAAAAATAAGCTGGACAAAAGTACAACTAAACCTAGAAAAGGCAAAACTTGTACATAAGCCAAATAAGCTGAAAAAAAGTTACAGCAAATGAGCACAACTCTACCAAGCACAGAGAGAGCAAGAGTCAGGTCCAGAGTTAGGTTGCATTAAGATGTTCCAACAGCTTCACAAAAATAGCCACAAAAAAATCCTTACCATTTTCTGGCGTTGATTCAGAGCTTCGAGTTTATGTCGTTCATACTCATTTCTCCTTCCCTCTTTCCTTAGCTGCTTGAGAACAAATTTATTAAAAAAAATTGCAGTAAATAACACAATTAGACAAACAAAACACATAGATTTCAATATATTAAGGATGACGAAAGTAAAGAATCATCATAAAATCAGAACAAAAAGGCTAAGGTAGTAAGAACTAAGAAGAGTCAAAATCATGGTTAAAAGTACCAATTATGTGGCAAGCTTCAATCCATGGAAATTCCAAACAGGGAATTTTTTTTTTATAAATAAAGCATTAAAGTTCAAAACAAGTTCCAAGAAGCATGATAACACTCTAAAACATGAAAAATGTTTAATGGGAAGCAAAAAAATGAATAGAGACCAATGCACTCCACACACCTGGTACCTCAACAACATAAAATCATAAGAAAGCAATAAAGTGCTTGACATTGGTACAAATTTTCTGCTTCATCATTGAGGTTTCTAAAATCTACAGTCTGAAGATTTAGAAACATTAGCTTTTTAGAAGTACATTTAAATGAGGAGACAGAAATATTGGTACGTTTCTGATTCCCTGTGTAGCTTATAAAATAAACATTTAGGTTTCTTTTAATATATTGAAACTTAATTGGATTCTGTTTCAGTTCCCATGAACTTAAAACCCCAGTCATTTCAAAAGGAATATAAGCATAACAACTCTGAACACAGTAACTCCATACGTGCACTGAAAGCACATTCTAAAACTCCACACCATTTGCAACAAAAATATTTAATAAAGATGGGCTTCAACTGAAAGTCAAGCATTAGGCATAAACTGAATGCATATCCAGTAGCTTGTAGCAAACTACAATGCAATCAATGAAACACAATATTTCCAAGGTACCAATACTTGTAGATTTGATGGTAAGAATGTGACTCAATAAATTTTCTCAGTAAAAATAGAAAATGAAGAACCTGAAGCAATTCCTTCTCACGAGAAGCCTTCCATTGTCGAAATTGTTCTGACTCTTGTTTTATCTTATGCTGCAACTGAACCTAGAATATGAACATGGAACAAGAAGGATGGATCCAAAAATGTGAGACACAGTAATGTTGGATTTGTGAATATAAACTAGATTAAGCACTAAAATGAGAACCAACTTTCTGAGCCTTTATATACTGTATTTCAGCTTGCAGGCGCTTTGCTGCTTCATCACTTTTTTGTTTTTGCTTCAAGAGTTGGACCTGGCTTTCTTGTTTCTTCTTAAGATCTAAAATCTGAAATTCATAACAGAAAGTTAAGACGTTAATCAAGAATCCTAGTTTACGGAAACAGAACAATATTATCTTATGAAAGTCTTGAAAAATAATCAAGAATTTACTAAAAAGAATGACATTTATATTTGTCATTTTGTAACCTGTGCTTCAAGCCCTTTTAGTTTTTGAGCGTGATTATCTTGCATTTTGTGTGTGTGCCCATCAGAATTAGCAAGATTCTCAACTTCTGCCAACAAACGATCCCTTTCTTGCTGTATTTATGCAACTGAACATCAGCCATCAAAGTAAAAGCATACTGATTCTCAAAACAAACAAAAAAAAAGAAGTAAAAGCATATTAGGCAGTGATAATTTAAGAATTATCTTTTCAACCTGCACAATTCTTTTTTCTTCCTCAAGTTCTGTGATTTTCTTCCCAAAGTGCTGCTTGAGTGCTTCAGTATCAATGCCACCAAAAAGTTTCATCTCACACTGCACAAAAGTAAGCATAAATTAAAGATTAATAAAGGTGTTTGAAAATACTAACAAGCCACCAATTTGATGTCAGTGCAGTCAATACATATGGAATCTACATATATGCCCATGGCTGCCATATTAAATTGCTAAGTGATGAAATCATAAGACCAACTAACTCCTGCCAAAAAAAAGGGTTAAAGTGGCTTCTTCAAATAAGGTAAAAAAAAAAATGGAACCTTAACTAAAATTGCATTCCTGAGCCCTTTTTTCTTTTTCCATTTTTCTTTTTCCTTTTTGGATATCTCAATTAAAAGGGGAACATTTGTGCCCCAAATAAACAACTGAGATTATTTTGAGCGGCCAAGAAGTATCATTAAATTGGTAACAATTACAATCTTAAATCATTTTTTTCCAGGAGCAAGACAGCCAGAGAGATGCAATGCAGAATGCATCTAATATCACAAGATGTTGCCTCCATATTACATTAGTTTAGTATTTCCTCTTTGTCACCACTTACACTTTGTTTGGGAGTTTATAAAGGAATGGAATGTATTTAAGTAATGGAAAGGAAAGTAAAAGAAATGAATGAAATGAAATTAAGTAATCTTGTTTGCATGTTTTAAATAAAGGAACAAAAAGGAATTGATGAAATGTATATAAACTCAAACTTCATTAGGTCCAAGAACAAATATATTATTTAAATTGTTAAGAATTCCCTTTCAAACCTGTAATTTATATACGAATATTAATATGCATGAAACAAGGCAAATAATGAAACCTCTTTTTGCTCCAAACGTTTATTCAATTCATTTAACTCTTTGTCCATTGTATCTTGCAGAAGTGCATGCTCCCACTCTTTAGTTACTTCATCAAATTCCCTGGGACTTTCACCTGTATAAATGAGAGTAAGTGCCAAACTTTAAAGAATTGGACTAGCAAACCAAAACATGATTTATGTAACAAAAGAAATCTCAGATAGATTGGCCCCACCAACATATGGTGCCATTCCCCAACCTCACCCACTCAAAGACTCTATGTATTATTGTATTAACTGTGTAGAATAAAGTGCAAGGGTTTTCCCTTTATATTGGCAGATAATGTGTGCTTTACAAGTAATATAAGTGCAGTAAAAGAAACCTAGAGCAATGGACTCTTATATTCTAACATATATATTAGGGATAGTTTAAAATAAAATGACCACAATTAATTGTAATCCATCTTATATCTGTAGATGCAGTGCCTTGAAGAAAATTCAAGCTCATCAACATCATTTTTCTAAAATGTCCCAAACTATACAGCAAAATGAGTGCAAGACCTGTTCTGGTTTTACAACTTCATAAGAGGGATGATAGTTACTAATAAAATAAATGGTCATCCATTGTATATCTAAGTATGCAGTGCATTGAAGACTATTTAAGCCTATAACCAAACACTCTTCTAAATGGCTCAAACTATACAACAAAATGAGTGGATCACCTGATATGGTTTCAACAATCTGATAATCAGATGAGTCTATGCTCTGAAATCCCCTCTTAAGTCCATCACTTTTTGTAAAACCGAAGTGGCCTTCCTGATAAATAAACACCCCAAGTGATATAAGTATTAATGCAACAACTTTACTCAACTATGTAACTGAAGGAATAGAATAAATATAAATACATCCATATTGTACTGACTCTAAGAAAAACCACAGACATTCCACTCCATATAAGTATGGAAAGGAAAACTAACCTTGGATAAAATAAGAAAAAGCAAAGAAGAGGATAACGAATTAGATTTTCTAATAACATACTTGATCATCTGTTTCATCATGCTGTATGACACCACATCTACTGCGGTATTCATGAAGTTCTCGACAAAGATCCCCATTGGTAGCCTCAAGCCAAGCAATCCGGTCCTTGAGAACCTATATAACCACCCCAAAAAAAAGACATTTTGCCACCAAGACTATTCAATTTATCTTCATAAACATATAATGCACTAACTACTAAAATCAAACAACAGTTGTACTCTTCATAAAACAAGTACCTGCACTTCACCTGATGGTGCTCCTCCCCCACGAGCACCAAGCTCTGCCTGTAAGTTCATTAGCTGCTGCCGCATCTTTTGCATCTCATTGGATATTAAATCTCTATTAACCTGCAGGGGAAAAAGAGGATTTAATTAATACAACAAACTTACAACAGGCCATAATACACCAAAAAGGCGGAATACATGGAACTTGAAACCAGAAAAAGCTTCGTTATCTGCATCTAGCAGGAAGTGAGGGTATCAAGTACAAAATGAGTAATAACAAAATAATACAACAAACTTACAACAGGCTTATTTTGAATATTGCGGGCACGATTCGCATATTTGAGTGTGTTAAGACTTTCCTCAGCATTGATGTCAGCAGGACTGACGCAAGCTGGAAGAAAAATCACAATTAAAACAAATTAGAGAAGAATGAAGATATTTCCAATTTCAATAAGAGGAGCAATTCAGTTCTAAAGATCTAAAGTCCAACACCTCCCCACTTCCACACACATGATACAACTTCCAAAAAGACTCAAAAACATTAAGTGAAGAACACCTAAAAAGAAAGAAGGAAAAGGAAAAGGGGGGAGGGGAGCTCCACCCTGTTTCTGTATCTTCTAGAGAGAATGAGAACATATCACATTTGAGAAAGGATGTTCTTAACAAGCAAGATCGAGCTACCATAACAAAAGGTTGAAAATGAATAACACCTTGTTCAAAAGGAATTAACCAAAGAAAGTAATTACATTTTCTGTCAGAATATTGCTTCCAATGATTAAAATGAAAACTAGGAGTTAGCAAAAAAACCAAAGTAAGGAGAAGAAAATTCAGTTATATTTAATTGTTTTGCAAGGCAAATCTTGAATATATATCTTATCTCTTTGTGTGTGTGTAACTATTTCTAGTATAATTGTAATCCCTGGACCAAAGTTCTTGAACAATTAAACAATCACTTGGAGGTTACCTATCATGACAGTCTTGCTGTTTCCGCCAAGTGAATCCTGCCAACATGCATAAAAGAACCTCAATCAGAAAACTATCATAGAAGAAGAAAGAAAGTAAAAACCAAGCAAAAACTGAAACATTGTTCTTAATTACTTAATACTATATAAATCCTAATAGAATAAAATAGTCATGATGTTATTTATTTGTAAGAACTAGAAATACACTTATTTGTGAATCCTAGATATTAAGGTTAAAAGCAATATCTTTAAAATCGCTATCAACTGATGTCCTTAACAAGCTATCTCAAAACTCAGCAAATCCCAGCCTTGATAAGGTGATACGTATTAAAACCTAACTTAAATATATCAGGAAAGTATTAGTGAATCACTACTAAAAACAATGGATTAAGAATTTATCAAGCCCTGTGGTCAACAGAAGCCAGGAATCTGTCTCTACCTAATTCTAACTTAAGTTTTACAGTGTTGCATTTAACATATGCATACAATTGTTATATTTTCCTTGGTTGAAAAAACATTTCTATGAGAAAGATAGAAGTTGATATAGACCACCAGAAATTCTAATCATTTTTCCATCTCAACATCATCATGTGGACTATATGAGTTAACTGATAGTTCTATACAAATTTATATACCAGACATAACATTAATCTAACCTGCAACAGTCGAGTTAGTTTGCTGTCTCGGTAAGGGACATGCACACCCTCTTTCCGCTTTTTCTCATCCCCTAATGCACTAATGACATTGCCAAGTGCAAGAAGTCCCTTATTTATGTGTATACCTGTTCACAGAAATAAAACAGAGAAATTTTATTTCATTATGATTATAAATAGAAGACAATAGGAATATATCAATAAGCAGTTTTACTAACCTTCTTTCAAACGAAGACCATCAGAACCTGTTCTTTTAGCGCGTTCAGATCCAGCAAGATCTACCAGATGGAGCTTTGCACAAAAATATTCTTCACCCATATCCTCCTCCGGGGAGTCACAGCCAGGAACATCTGAATGGATTTTGCGCATCTGCTCCAATGTGATTGTGAAGATAGCATGTGACCGACTAGTACAAACACACAAATGGAAACCAAATGCCATTAGATTATGAGATTTACTCATAAGGCATAACCATGAAATTAGCCTCTCCTTGCATTCAAATGTATCACTTCAAGCAAAACTTTCTAAAAAAAAATTATGGAGAAAATCACATTCTAGAAACAAAAATTTGATGAGCAAAAGTTTCACACATTCACTACTAGAATTAACCAGCCTCAAGATCATTATCGGATGTCTTTCACTTAATATTCATACTTTTTCGAACAAAGAATTGCACCTGAAATCCGGAAGCTAAAAATACTCTGAATGTGTAATATGAACCAATTGCATCATTGTCAATGATACTAAGAAGTTCACTTAGTAACAATGTCACATCTCATAAAACTATGATGAAATACCTTCAACCCAGCTCTACAACGAGTGATTAGTGGAAAATTGAATGTTTCAGTGTTTACGCATACCCATGCAAAAACGGTCTCATACGCTAGGCAGAAAAGACAAAATTTTACCTGGACTGGCTGTTCATATTTGTACTCCCAGTTGCCCTGCTTAAAGATCCTTGCTCCAGGCAAGTGGCCATTTCCTGTAATGTACTAACAGCAATTTCAGTTGATCCTGCTAGTGTTATAACTCCATTTGAGGTTTCACGAATTTGAATTGGCTGCCTCCCAGTGACAGAAACTTTTCCAGTATGCCCATTAGCAGTCTCCAATTTGCTAATAGATACAGAATCCAGCAAGTCCATTACTTCTTCCTTCAGGATCTTCATATTCAAACATTGTAATTAGTATCATAGTAAGAATATAATAAACTGCAGGAATCTACGAAAAGAAATGGATAGCCTGCCCACCATATCACACTTGCAAATGCATGCACTGTTTCAAAGTGGATTCCTTAAAAGAACCCATGTAAATGGCCATGTCAATAGACATATTGTAACATATTATCTCATTGATCACATTTAAAAATCAAGAATGCTCAAGAATTTGTCCCTGTTGTACTTCTTTTGGGCCATTGAATATGCATTGAAGAGGGAAATTAGTAGCTTCAGAAAGAATTAACACGTTCTAAAGCATGTAACTGAGGAAATATCTTGGAATTAAGCAGACAATGAATCATATAATGAATATACCTCAATGAAAGAAACATGCAACTGGAATTCTGTTTGATGCTTCAATATTTCAATCTTGTTGAATAGTGAATTCATAACTTGAGGAATCAGTCCTGTCGGAGAACCGTCCTTGAAGCTAGTCCCCATGGTATATGTTTTCCCAGATCCTGTCTGCACCATACATATACATCAATACCAAATAGAAAATGAGACTGCATGAGAGATATTGTTCTGCTCAAAACTTTTTTTTTTTTGGATAGGATAGACATTACCTGACCATAAGCCAGTACAGTAGCATTATATCCTTGGAATAAACCATCAACAAGTGGAGCAATGCATTCTTCAAATATGGCAGATGAAGGAGATCCACCGTTTCCATAGATATGATCAAATGTAAAGGAATGAGAGCCAATCTGTAACTGCTCCACAGTAAAAACTAAGATCACATTCCCAGCAACTTAGACAGTAAAGAAAATGTTGTCGGAACTATCAACATAAAAATATTCCATGAAATTGCAAAAGGACATAGACATAGGTTCATCTAAAATCATGAGGCATTTAAACCACAAAAATGTGACTTAGCAATTTACATTTTAACATTGGCTCATTATATCAGCACACATTTTCACAAACTGAAATTGCTCTTTATGATAAAAAAAAATTCAAAGATGCTCCTGTATCTCGCATGTAAAGAAAATTTATCAACATAAAAATATTCCATGTAATTGCAAAAATACATAGACATAGGTTCATCTAAAAGCATGAGGCATTTAAACCACAAAAATGTGACTTAGCAATTTACATTTTCACATTGACTCATTATATCAGCACACATTTTCACAAACTGAAATTGCTCTTTATGATAAAAAAAAATTTCAAAGATGTCCCTGTATCTCGCATGACGCAATATCAGCTCACAAACTACAACAATAAAGCCTTAGTCCAAAATTTTTTGGAGTTGGCTATGGATCTCAATAGATTAATCAGGATTGGCCACATGTATTCCTTACCTCCATTCTATTCAATCCAAAGTGACAGCCTATGTTACTTCTTTAATTGACATGTTTTTCTTAACTACTTCTAATAATGTTATGTTTAGTCTCCCTCTACCTTTTTTTCATTCCCTCAACTTGAATCAACTCACTCTTTCTTACAAATGCATTAATCGCTATTCTCTGAACATGACCAAACCATCTCAAACAACTTTCTCTCATCTTTTCATCAATAGGGGGTCACCCCTATTATTAAGCGGATTTCCTCATTTCAAAGTCTTTTTTTTCTTTCTTTCTTTCTTGTTTGCTCTAGGAAAAAAAAAAGGTAGGAGGGTGACCAGTCCATGGAAGACCTTACTTGGGTGTGACAATAGTAGCAACTACCCATTGATGAACCAATGCCTCACACAAAATCAATATACATGCCTCATACCTCACTTTAAAAAACTGCTGGTTTTGTTTAGTTAAGCAGCTCGGACCGGATTTAGCATTCATGCCAATGAGCCCAATACAAATAGGCAGAAAGTACTAAAGACCATATCCAACTACTACGCGGACATTTGAGCACATTCAGATTTGTCAAAGAAACAAACGTAGACATACATTAGATTAATGAAGGAACTGGTCAATGAGCACAGTAGTATTCTTTCAATATCCTAAGTCTAAGCAATCACCCAAATAAAAACCAGTACAAAGTACAGACCACTAAACACTCAAAACAAAAAAATACAAGTAGAAAACACCTAGAATTCATTCACTTCTGCGCGAAAAGACAGAACAAAATTATAAATAGTTTTTTAACCTTTTAGGTTAAAAAAACAAAACCCATTATAGAAACAAAACAGCTCCAACTTCCAAGCTCAATAATGACCCAAAATGCAGTGAAGAGTACCTGAGGTTTCCCGGGTGTGACAGTAACACATTCTTTACAACCTTGAAGGCGTTCATCGGAAATGAGGGGTCGTATGTGAACAGCAACCTTAACACTACAATTCTCAGATGGTTCCATGCGTCGTTGGTTTCACTTCAAAGAAATGATGAACAGAAGAGAACAAAACAGAAGATGTGGGTAAAGTAGCTAGCAAGTGTTAATTCAGTTAGGAATTTGGTCTGATCAGTTGGGAGATTGATTGAGACCGAGGAGGACAATGATATAGCAACAAAACTGAATGTTGTGGAATATCAAGGTGGTGGTGGTGGTAATGGAGGTTGTTAAGAGGTTGTTTGAACTTTGAATAAAAAGCAACAACAACAACAACAATAGATTAGTAACAGACGGCAGGCAGAGAAAGAGCTAACCGTAACTGCAACTGAGACCACAACAACAACTACTACTACTACTACTTTTATCAAATATATATATATTTGTTTTTTGATGAGGTTTCCTTGTTCTACAAACTTTCAGTCACTCTCTCTGTCTGTCTTTGCTTTCTTTGTTCCTCACTCTCTCTCACTGACTGACTGGCTGACTCAAAAAGGCCACGGCGGTGTGTGTTGTTGTTGTGGTTGGCAAGTTGGAACACTTCGCTTTCTTTATTTTTACCATTTTGCCCTCTCAGCTGTTGTTCCAAGCCTAGCTGGCAATGGCATCCTATATAGTCAGTCCTTGACTCTCTCTTTTAATAAACTATAAAGAAATGGCGTTTTTTTGGCCAATTGCTATGCTCCAATCTCCCACGTCCAACACCTGCCTCCTTTATTCTGGAAAGAACCAAAAAAAACGCCCGCTTCTTTTTTCGGGAAAATGCCTCTGTACCGCTCCGCGCTAGAGTCCAGACACCTTTTTTTTTTTTTTTCTTTTCCTCTGCTTTACCAAATTATAAAAAGTATGTCAATGCTATGATTCGAAGTACATCAATGATAATAACCTACACTAAAGTTTTGTCTTCTCGCATTATGATCTTGAAGTAATAATAATTAATAACATAACTTATTTAAAACTTTGTTTTTCAAAAAAAAAAATTATTCGAATCTTTCAAGAATGTGTTTAGAAGAGCACATGCATATTTTTTAATAGAATATAGTTCAATGTGGAATAGCTTAAATTTATTAGATATATTCATGTGGAAGATTCAATGGCATGAAATACGGTATATGTGTTAAGAATATAAAAAATAAATATGTAATTTAACAATGTTTATTTTTTAAATTAATTACATTAAAAGTTATTCGATGGTGTAATTAATGTTGCTTAAAATTATACTAAGTGTAACTTGATATTTTCTCTATAATGATTGTTCTTTAGTATTATGGCAAACTAGCATGTAACTCCATGCAAACGCATGCATTCATGCATACATTTAAAATCAAACACAATTTTTATCATAAAATATAGATAATTAGTCAAATTATTTTTTTAAGTAAACGTAATTAGTCACATATTAAAATTTTTACCTAAATTTAATACTACTTATGATCATTTTTTTTCTAATTTTTAATAAAATAGAATGTGTAGTGATTTTTATTTTATTTATTTATTGAGAAATGTGTGGTGATTTTTATTGAGTATATGCGATTTTTTTTTTTTAAATTTTATAGTTCATTAATATTAGATTCTTAGTATTTTGCACTCATTAAATTACTTGACACAAAGATTAAAAAACTTAAGTAGACACATGGCACAAGTTTAAGTGGATAATTATGGTGTAGTTTCTATATAAATTTAGACACATGGCACAAAATTGGATTATAATTTCAAATTTTAATTCAATTTTCTCTAAACTTTACCTATTAATATATATATATATATGACTTATAAATTTGAATTTTTTTTTAGTTATATGATTATGTTTTTTATGGTTTATTATATTGGACTCCTCGTTTTCTATACTAAATTAACTAATTTGGCACAAAAATTTAAAAATTTAGATTAGATAGGACACGTGACGCAAAATTAAACTCAAATTGAAATTCACTTTTTACACTAAATTAACTCACTTGGCACAAAATTCTAAAATTTAGATTAGATAAGACACATGGTGCAAAATTATACTTTAATTGAATTCCAATTTGAAATTTAATTGAATTTTCTCTCTGCTTTACCTATTATTATATATAAAGATATCAATTGGTTTCTGACAGGACCAACGAACCTTATTGCCCAGATAAACCCATCAAACACCTTCATCTATCTTGCCACGTCATGGACGAAGGAACACAAGCCAATAAATGGAGTATTCAATACCTCAAACAATTACAAAACCAGCTGTCAAACTATTGGAAACCCATCAAAACCTATATTACTGAGCACAGAGGCGTTACAAAATGGCATTGAAGCCACAATAAAAGCCACAGCGTCTAGAAGTAATGGAACCATATATAAACATTCCTCAAAACCAAATAAGGTACACATCCTAATATACAAATACGTCGTAGCTCTAATATTCTAAGCTCTCATATTTTCTTAAAACTTCTATACGCTGACTTTATCATCGGAGACTTTGTGGCAAACATCACACCAGTGACCACTTAAGGAGGGTTTTTCACAACAATTGCAGGCATAAGGACGAGGTTGTTGACTCATCTGGACAAACCTACTTGACAGATGATTTCCATATCATCAGTTTCTTTTTAATATATGCAAGATTTGAATCCAAATTCTTTGTTTGATGATAAAAAACTTTCCTAATTGAGTTAAATAGAACCTATGATTATAGAGGACTTTATTTGGACATAACCATAACAAATACCGAATAAGGAACCAAAACTTAAGAGTTGTAAATGAGGATGGGGTGATAGGGAATTGTCAGTGCTCACTCAAGTGAGTTCAATCATATCTTAACATCAGTCCTATCGGGTCGGGATCTCAACGTGAAATGGTAAAAGTATAATAGTTTAATTTGGCTTAAAAAATAAGTAGGCTAAATACTTTTGAATAAGATGAGAGTTTATATACATATATATACTAGTTTATATGCTGAAACAAACCTATCCAAATAATATATAATATATAGAAAAATTATTGTGTACTCCCGAAGTACCATATATGCGTACTCCCTCCTCTCACATAAATGTGAATCCCACTAATTAAATTCATGGTAGGACCTATTATTCATGTGAGAGAAATAAGTATACATTTATAGTATACACAATAATTTTCCATATATATAATACTTGTACCTATGGATTGGAAGTAACCCATGAAACTTTATCAGTTAGTCCACTTCAAGAAGAATTGTATAACATTGGTGGCTCAATCATTTGGTGTACACACTCAGAAGAGAATTATGCAACATGATACGCTTGATGATCTAAATCATCCTACAATGTACGTATGCATTGACTATTGACAATTGAGTGTTAATGTCAATCATTGAGGCCGTGTATTGTTGGTGTCTAATGCTTCGTTGTTCTAATTTCATGTATGGCTGACGCATTGATCACTTACTTGATGTTAACCAATCACAAAATGCATTGTAAAAAAACGATAAACTTTCTAAAAGTTTCTAGAAAACAGAGACTTATTCCTACAATCGGCAAAAACAAAATATAGAATAAAAGTTAGAAACCTCGTAAAAGGAAATAAATTTTGTCCCAACCACCAAACTATTTTATATTTTCAAATAAAAAAATGTTTGAGAGAATACAGCAGTAGAAGAATTAGTCTTAGTCGTAGGCTCCTAGCCGACTAGATCATATAAAGGCTAGATGGCATTTTTGGACCCAATGGATGGAGAGTGGATAGAGTTGAAGAAAAGGCAAAGGGTCGGGAGTCGGGACCGAAAGCAATGGCCACGATTACTTTGCATAAGCAATAAGCAGCTTTTGGGCCCTCATTCACATGTTCTCCTTTGTTTACTTCACAAGAATCACAACCTCTAAGGAAGTGAGGTCCCAAAAAGTCCCGCTCCTAGAGGATTAGGTAATTTTCCTTTTTCTTCTAACTTTTTAAGGAATTTTTATTTTTATTTTTTATAGATAGCATTTTAAATTTATGGCATCAATTTCATAAAAATTGCTCTTTCTCATCAAGCTAAAATGTTTAATTGGACACTAATTGATTTTTAGTATAGATGAAAATTAAAGTCCAAATCTTTTATTTAATAATTGGTTTTTGGTATAGGACATAATAATTGCTCTTTATCATCAATTCTAGACACCAAATGATTTCTTACGGAAACGAAGATTGAATCTTAAATTTTTTATATAATGAAAATTGTAGACGACTAAATTTCTTAGTTCGAAATAAATCAAACAAGTAAAATAGTTTCGCAAATACGAATTTGTATTGATAAATGTGTGGTACAATTCTCTGTAATTACAAAATAGTGATCCTCTGATTCGATCTCCTTGAAAGATTTATTGATTGGAATTGTGGTAATGTGATTTTGATTCGAACATAAGATATTCTTCAATTTGGCTGAGGAATGGATCGAAGATCTTTGAAACGGAATTACAATGAATCTCTGGCTATGAGCTTGTTAGAAATTCTTTGTTCTTCGTGTTCTTCGTGTGTTCTTCGTGTTCTTCGTGTTCTTCGTGTTCTTCGTGTGTTCTTCGTGTTTGAAGGTTTGTGGTGGAAATTCTTCGGTGCTTTAGAGGCTTGATTCCGTAGAGCTTCGTTGATTTATGGTTTGTTGAGGTTTCTGGAGGCTTTTGAGCTTGATTCCAGTGAACTTTGAGATTTAGGAATATGATTTGGATGATTCCTCTTTGATTGTTCTTCGTATTTGAAGGTTTGTAGTGGAAGTTCTTCGGGGCTTTGGAGGCTTGAATTCGTAGAGCTTCACCAATTTGTGGTTTGTTGAGGTTTCTGGAGGCTTTTGAGCTTGATTCCAAGTGACTTTGAGATCCGGACGAGTAGTTTGGATGATTTTGCTTCGAATGTTGTTTGTATTCGAGGTTGAAGTTCTTGAAGTTCTTAGAGGCTTCGGGGTTTGATTCCCAAGCAGCTTCGGATTTCGAACTCAAGATCTCCTCTTCCTTCTCTCTCGTCTTGTCTATGTCCTCGTCTCCGTCCGTGTGTTGTCTCCCGTCCGTGTGTTGTCTCCTCGTCCTGTGTGTTGTCTCCCGTCCGTGTGTTGTCTCCCCGTCCGTCCTCCTAAATGTCTTAGGAAGGCTTCTATTTATAGGAGTTTAGGGGTAGGTGCAGCCGACACGTGGCGGAGTTTGATTGGTCCGCTTATGTCATCGCTTACACGTGCCGAGTGCTTGTGTCACCGCTTACACGTGCGAGCTGCCTGTGTCATCGCTTACATGTGCCGAGTGCTTGTGTCACCGCTTACACGTGCGAGGTCGCCCGTGTCATCGCTTACATGTGCGGAGTTGCTCGTGTCATTGCTTACACCTCGCCGATGCAGCTTTCATGCCTTTATTTCAATGACACTTGGCAAATTTCTATTGGTTTCGAATAAGCGATGGCAAAACCTAGCGGCGGTGACGTGGCGCTTTTGTAATTGGTTGTATTTTGTGAACTTGGTAGTATGATGTGTCAGCTTGTGATAGGTCGGGAATTTTCCCTCTACAAATGCCCCCTCGAGACTCGTTCGTGCAATACGCTTTTGAGTGTGGTGAGCGAATGAGTCTTGAAAAATGGATTTTTATGCTTGACTCTTCTAGTGAAATAGCCGATGGTGGTGGAGCTTTTAGCAGGGATGAAGTATTTGCAGAAGAGTAGACCCACCCATATGAAAGGTTTTGATGAGACCGAGAAGTGTCTCGCCCGTATTTGAATGTACTCGTGTGACCGAGCTTCGAGCAAAGGTTAAGTCAAAGTAATTTCGAAGAGTATTCAATGGTACTTGGAATGGGTTGGTGGGGCTGAAAGTTATTTGCAAGAAGTTGGATGTACTTGCAAGATTGAAACATTTCGGTAGATGTTAAGCTGAGGTAATTTCAGAAGAGTATTTTGGATTGTTGGTGGCGATCACAGGGTGTCAAGATGGAGAAGAGGTGAGAATGTTGGCATACAAAGCATGCGAGCTCGGAGCTAGCCTCTTATTTTTAAGGATTTCGGTGAAGTTATATCTCGAAGGGTATACTTCGGATTACGAGAGAACATGTGGGAGTGTGGTTGAATGTGCTTGTGTAATCACATCACTCTTGTTAAGTTGAGGTAATTTCGGAAGAGTATTTTGGGCATGTTGTTGTTGATGGTGAAAGAAGATGGTGATGAAGCGAAGTGAATGGGTGAGACATACGACACCATGGCCCCGACCCCCGCATGTTGGGGACTCGGAGTAGATGTCTTCGGGACGTACACCTTCGGATGTGGGACTCGTCGCATGCCGAATGATGTCCGCGCAAGTCGTTGAATGCGCCCGTGTAATCGGACCATACTAACGGACATTAAGTTGAAGTAATTTCAGAAGTATATTTTCTCGAAATTCTTCAAGCTGATCTTAAGTTGGAGTAATTCCGTAAAAGTGTGTTTTGTGGTACCAAGAACGATGACCTTTGGACCCCATGATGGCGGAAACATGGGACGAGGCTTTGGTAACCCTTCACCGACACCAAAGGCTAATTTTCGATGAGCCGGTACCTTGGAGGTCATCACAAGTGTTGGATGGGAGACAATTTGTAGGATACCCCAACACTTCTTACCATCTTCACTTGATGCAACTTTATTGGGAAAGCATAACAAATGAAAGATGGAGCTAACTTGTGATCCCGGTTTTAGAAACCAGCAAGTCGTCCGTTTGTTCCGAACCACCGCTTCTATTGGGAGACCAAACAGCTTGAAGAGAGACTATGGAAGCTCGGTCTTAGGAACGGGTGTCTCGCCGGACTTGGATTTCCTGGTGAACCAAATCCAAGAAAGCATGGAACAACGATGCCGACCTTGTTATGAATAACTCTATGAACAAACGTGGTCATTATGCGAGGAAACAAAATTTGTTTGAATCCTAAAACAATGATGATGTTGTGAGAAGGGTTGCTTACCGAACCATGAAGTGGGTTGATTTCAAACTGATCATGAAGTGATCTTGGTTGCTCGGTATTGAGAATGACGAGACCATAGTGAGAACTCGGCCGTGAGAAGGAGGATTTGAAAATTTGAAAGAAGCAAATTTTCATTTCATAACTCAGTGTATGTGTTTTTTTTTCTTGATGGACTTAGCGAATCCGGCCCTTCTATTTATAGCGAGGAGATGAAGAATGGTAGCTGGGTAGTTAAGAATGGCGGATGAGACTTCTCGGTCGGAACGGTGGGTGAGAGTGGTTGGCGCCGAATGGGAACGTTAGGCCGGAGACCGGTAGGCACCGACGAAAATAATAGGTTGAAGCAGTGACCCAATGTAATTTCCAATTCCGAGACATACTTGTGACAGAGTTCGTCTGTTTCTGAAAGTGGGAGCCTCGATCAAGTCTAGAGGATAATTTTGAGGAATCCGGACCAAATGGATGGATCTCAAATTATGATCTTGAGAGTTTAAATTTTGGATACCTCTAGTACTTTGGAGAAGCGGATGTAGTCTCTAAGTCCAAGACAAATACCTTGATTTCAAAATTAAAATCTTTGCGATAACTTGATAGGACAAGTTTTGCTTGAACATCTTGATTTTCTACGAGTTTACATCAAAGCCAATAGCCGTAGAATCACACTTTTGAGCAATTTTTGGATTCTCAAATGAATAAATAGAACCAAAAATTGGAAAGCACACGAAAAATCGAGCAAGACAGTCAATCTTAAAAATTTTGACTTTTGGTCAAAATTTGTGCAAAAGTCAAATTTTTTTTAGAAATTGGATTGTTGTGCAATTTTCGAGCTTCGGTTGAAGAAACAGTGCCCCAAAATTGGAAAGTACGTGAAAAATTGAGTGGGACAGTCCATTTTGAAAATTTTGACTTTTTTTTTTTTTTTGGTCAAAGTCTTAATTTGTCAATTTTTTTTTTTTTTTTTTTTTTTTTTTTCAAAGGCGGTCCGATCCGGGTCGAACCGGGTCAAGCGGATTGAACAGCCGAGGATGACGTCATCCGTGACGTCATCGACGAGGAGCGCGTGTCACGCGTGGCGCGTGCAAGCGCGTGAGGGAGCGCGGCGCGTGGAAGCGCGTGAGGTCATTCAACGGCGCGTGGGAAGCGCGTGCAACTGACGCCGGGATGGCCGGACATTCGGCGGCGCGTGGAGGCGCGTGGCTCATCGTTTGGGCTTGAAATTTTCAAATGTTGCGATTACAAGGCCGTAAGACTGCTATATGGTATGGTCGGCTTTTGTGAAATTGTGCATAGATTTGCTCGGCTTTGAATGAGAAACCCGCGGGTCACCGAGAATTTGTGGCGGCGCGGTGGGCGCGTGGCCGGGTATCCGGGCCTCGTAACTTTCAGTTTGGCGGATCGAAGGCTGTAGAAGACTCCTGTGGTGTCAGATTTGTGAAATAAGTTCTGGATTTTCACCAACTTGGACGAGAAAGTCGTGGGTCTTTGTTGGACTTACAGCTTTCTTCTTCTCTGGTCTTATTTCGTGGTGGCCGCCTTGACAGGATGCAGGAATTCTGGTGGCCTCCCTGACAGGATGAAGACATTATGGAGGCTGCCGAATGTTGATTCTTTGGGTCATCTTTGTCAGAGAACTTTGAAAATTTGGAAGAGAAGCAGCATTGTTGGACTTCTACTCTTTTTTTTTTTTGTCTCATTTCAGAAATTTTTCTATATAAAGCCATACGGGCATAAATAAATTTATTCAAAGTGTAATCTTCTGAATAAAATTGTATAGATCTTTTTTTTTTTTTTTTTTTTTTTTAGGGACTCATGATGCTTTATTTCAAGGATGCAAGAACCACCTTCGCCTTCACTTTCTTCTCCAGCTTTTAAGATTTTTTTTTTTTTTTGTTTTTGTTTAGCCATGCAATGAGATTTTCTTCGACTTTGCTTTTTTTGTTGTTGCTTGTTTTTGTTTTGCAGGCTTTTCCTTGATCTTTGGGTTTTGATATCAAACTTCACGCTGACGTTCTTATAGAAGTGTTCGCCTTCATTTGGTGACTTTGTATTTCATTCATAGCAACGTTGCAAGAACGTATGCCTTCATGTTGTTACATTCTTTTCTTGCATCAACAATCTTTTAGTGATATTCGTCTTTGCAACGACGTTTCCATAAGGATATTCAGCTAGACAATAATGCTATCGCCCATAAAGCTACGTCAACACTTCATTTGCACAGAAGTCATGCCAACATTCATCTTTGCCATGAAGCTACGTCAACACTTCATTTGCACAGAAGCTATACCAACATTCATCTTTGCCATGAAGTCGTGTCAACACTCCATTTGCACAGAAGCTATGCCAACATTCATTTTTGCCATGAAGCTACGTCAACACTTCATTTGCACAGAAGCTATGCCAACATTCATCTTTGCCATGAAGCTACGTCAACACTCCATTTGCACAGAAGCTATGCCAACATTCATTTTTGCCATGAAGCTACGTCAACACTTCATTTGCACAGAAGCTATGCCAACATTCATCTTTGCCATACGAAGCTACGTCAACACTTCA
Source organism: Castanea sativa (assembly GCF_040712315.1). Lineage (NCBI taxonomy): Eukaryota > Viridiplantae > Streptophyta > Magnoliopsida > Fagales > Fagaceae > Castanea > Castanea sativa. Next base: position 43,143,850 of record NC_134014.1, read on the forward strand.
TTTTACGAAGCTATGCCAACATTCATTTTTGCCATGAAGCTACGTCAACACTTCATTTGCACAGAAGCTATGCCAACATTCATCTTTGCCATGAAGCTACGTCAACACTTCATTTGCACAGAAGCTATGCCAACATTCATCTTTGCCATGAAATCGTGTCAACACTCTATTTGCACAGAAGCTATACTAACATTGGCCTTTATAATGAAGCTTGAAGTTTCAAGAAGCTCCCATCAAGACTTTGAGGATGCAAAGAGATGCCAATAAAACCTTGAAGATGTGAGAAGAATGCCGCCATGATTTTGACATTGCACGAACATGCCCTTAGAGGAGAGATGATGCAACATCAACTTCAGATGTTGGAGGAAGGTGACGTTGTCCAGATTTTAGAGACATGATGTGAAACAACACCACTCAGAAGGGAGATGATGTGGTTCAAATTTCAGAGTTGTGAAGTGGCACATCCTAGAAGAGAGACAACATAGCCTAGACTTGAAAGGTACCAAAAAGATGCCCCCAGGAGATAAGTGATGCAAAGTATACTTCAGAGACGTGGGAATATGTCCACAAAAGATGAGCAATGCCATGCAGACTCCATTCCTTGCAACAGAGGTTGAAGATTTTATTTTACTCCACAACCGAGAATCAAGTTATCATTATTTCAAGGAAAGCTACGTAACACCAATTCTTTGCAGCTATCACTTTCTACCACAATGATCTTTGAACATCATATAGTGAGCAATTGATTGATCTTAAGCGACGCCTTGCCAATCAAAGGGTTCTTGAAAGCATGTTGACGACCTTTGGACAAACTCTTCAAGCTAGACTGACAATCCTTCTTCTTTTTATGTGACTGAACTTAGCGAAAAGTACTAAGCTGCCTACGTACCCTGGAGAGGGATCAAGTCATTTACGTAGTTCAACAAAAATTTTTTTTTTGTTTTTCTTTTGCTTTGTTTTTGATGATTTTTTTTTTCTTTTGTTTTGTTTTTGATGATTTTTTTTTTCTTTTGTTTTGTTTTTGATGATTTTTTTGTTTCTTTTTTTTGTTTTTTTTTTGTTTTTTTTTTTTTACAAAAAGGAAGGGCTCACGTGTGTAATCCTTGCCCTACACCCCACGGCATTTCATGGGTACCAATTATGCAATAGTGGGTATCACCTCTAATCGAACCCGAGACCTTGGCCTCAAGGGTGACATGGGCATCCAACCACTACGCCACACTCACAAGTGGTGACATAGAGTGGGATTAATTTCTCCTTATTTGTGCACTTTCAAAGGTAATGGAAAAAACATCATGTACTCTTGTAGTGCTGCAGTGGGTAGTTTAGACTCTTACTGAGGAGCAATTCTTGATTTTCAAGCATAGAAGCGTTTGAGGAACTTCCCATTGATGGGGCCGATCCTTACACCTTCCTGGTCGATCAACTTGTAAGCTCCATTAGTGTTTGCCCCCTGCCAGAGAGTTGGAAGTACATCACAAGCAATGGTCACATGGTTTGACCCGACAACTTCATCAAGGTCTAAATCAATCTTGTTTTCTTTGGCAAGCTTCATGATTTGTTCTTTGAAGACGAAGCATTTTTGAATTGGGTGGCCAATGATGCGATGATATTTGCAGTAGTTAGGGTCATTAACTTTCCCTATGTCTTCTGATCGCTTGCATTCTGGCAATTCAACCAAACTCGTAATTGCAATAGTTGTTCTAAGATGTTTGGCACATCTTCATCGGGGGAACGGATATGATTTTTGCTCACGTTCCTTAAAGGTCAGACGACGCACTTCGTACTTTTGCCATCCTCCAAGTTTTTTTTCATTTGTCTTTGCTCCTCTCCTTGGAACCTTAACTATGGTAGTGTTAACAAGCTATTGGGTCTTTGAGATTGCCTTTTGCATTCCCGTCATTCATCTTTACTTCCTTTCTGCTTTCCTCAGGTATGGGAGGTTTCATATTTTCATGGCAACAAATACTCAATTCCATGTCGTGCGCACGAGTTGCCAATTCTTCGAATGTTCGGGGTTTTACCCCTTGTAGGATGTACAGAAGTCCCCAATGCATGCCTTGGATGCACATTTCTACAAAGATATTTCGAAAGTCTATCCTTGGCGCTCTGAGCTCAAAGAACGCCACCGACTCGATGTAGTCAACAACGGGTTCATCTTTCCACCGCTTAGTATTGGTAAGCTCCATCATGCTTACCGGTGCGGCGCGTGCCGTAAAACCGGTTAAGGAACTCCCTTTCCAACCGATCCCAACTATCAATCGACTCGTGTTCCAAGTCCGTATACCAATCAAAGGCGTTTCCTTTCGCTGAACGAACAAACCGCTTTACAAAGAGGCCTCCTTGAGTCCCCGCGTTCTCGCTGTGTTTCTACAAAATGAGCAATGTGTTGCTTAGGGTTTCCCTTGCCATCGAATTGCAAGAACTTGGGGGGTTGATACCCATTTGGCATTCTCATATTGTCAATGCGCTTCGTATAAGGTTTTGAATACATGAGAGAATGTGTGGAAGAACCTCCATATTGTGCTCGTATGGTGTTCGTTATCATGTCCTGCAGCTGTTGGACAGATATCGAGGCCATTGAGGTGGATTGTTCTTGTCGGGAGTATTTTCAATTTCTTTCCCTTCATCATCCTTTGCAGGATGCGATTTTATGACCATGGCTTGATTCACCAAGATCTTGTACTTCGAGTTTGTTCATTAAAGTTGCAATTTGGAGGTCCTTATCTTCAAGTGCTTTTGTGAGAAGGACGACCCTTTGTTCCATTTCAGCCATCTTTTCTTCCATGGTAGAGGTGTTAGTCATCATGACCGACACAACTTCCACAAGATGATGGAGAAGGAAGTGAATTGAAGTGAGCACGTGAAATCTCATCTTTTGGGTTCCCTTTGATGAGAGAGAAATCGTGCGACCCGGCCTTCTTGTGGAGGAAGAAGGGGATTTGCCCCCATACTTCGAGGTGTTCCAAGATGGAGATGTCCTTGTTGATGACCTTGTTTCTTTTAAGAGGGTCTAAGGAGATGATTGTCCGGACCTTGGCTTCCTTGGTTGATTGAGATTGAAGCTTATTGTGAGCTTTAGATTGGCTACAATTGATCGCTCCAATGCAACTGTTGGTGGTAGCCGTACCAAGTTAAATTGAAGAAGCTATTGTTGAAGCTTGAATGTTCTTGCTAGAGGCCATTTGAAGTTGGTAGCGCGATGATGAAGATTTTTTTTTCTTTGAAGGAGAATGAGATGAGAGGCAGAGAGGTCCCACTGGGCGTGCCAGAATTTGTAGACGACTAAATTTCTTAGTTCGAAATAAATCAAACAAGTAAAATAGTTTCGCAAATACGAATTTGTATTGATAAATGTGTGGTACAATTCTCTGTAATTACAAAATAGTGATCCTCTGATTCGATCTCCTTGAAAGATTTATTGATTGGAATTGTGGTAATGTGATTTTGATTCGAACATAAGATATTCTTCAATTTGGCTGAGGAATGGATCGAAGATCTTTGAAACGGAATTACAATGAATCTCTGGCTATGAGCTTGTTAGAAATTCTTTGTTCTTCGTGTTCTTCGTGTGTTCTTCGTGTTCTTCGTGTTCTTCGTGTGTTCTTCGTGTTTGAAGGTTTGTGGTGGAAATTCTTCGGTGCTTTAGAGGCTTGATTCCGTAGAGCTTCGTTGATTTATGGTTTGTTGAGGTTTCTGGAGGCTTTTGAGCTTGATTCCAGTGAACTTTGAGATTTAGGAATATGATTTGGATGATTCCTCTTTGATTGTTCTTCGTATTTGAAGGTTTGTAGTGGAAGTTCTTCGGGGCTTTGGAGGCTTGAATTCGTAGAGCTTCACCAATTTGTGGTTTGTTGAGGTTTCTGGAGGCTTTTGAGCTTGATTCCAGTGGACTTTGAGATCTGGACGAGTAGTTTGGATGATTTTGCTTCGAATGTTGTTTGTATTCGAGGTTGAAGTTCTTGAAGTTCTTAGAGGCTTCGGGGTTTGATTCCGGCAGAGCTTCTGGATTTCTGAACTCAAGATCTCCTCTTCCTTCTCTCTGTCTTGTCTATGTCCTGTCTCCGTCTGTGTGTTGTCTCCTGTCTGTGTGTTGTCTCCTGTCTGTGTGTTGTCTCCTGTCTGTGTGTTGTCTCCTGTCTGTCCTCCTAAATGTCTTAGGAAGGCTTCTATTTATAGGAGTTTAGGGGTAGGTGAGCGACACGTGGCGGAGTTTGATTGGTCCGCTTATGTCATCGCTTACACGTGCTGAGTGCTTGTGTCACTGCTTACACGTGCGAGGCTGCCTGTGTCATCGCTTACATGCGCCGAGTGCTTGTGTCACCGCTTACACGTGCGAGGGCTGCCCGTGTCATCGCTTACATGTGCGGAGTTGCTTGTGTCATTGCTTACACTCGCCGATGCGCTTTCATGCCTTTATTTCAATGACACTTGGCAAATTTCTATTGGTTTCTGAATAGCGATGGCAAAACCTAGCAGCAGTACGTGGCGCTTTGTAATTGGTTGTATTTTGTGAACTTGGTAGTATGATGTGTCAGCTTGTGATAGGTCGGGAATTTTCCCTCTCTACAAAAATAAATTTTACTAATTGAATTAACTGAAACTCACTTCCAAACTTCTTTTATTTTGTGCCTTCTAAATTATCTTATAATCTCTATTAAACAACAAGTTTCTAAGGCATGTATGACAACTTCATTGATTTTTAGTCGAGCCTTTACACATTTTTGTTGTGGTATGGTATAATTGCCTTTTTTTGTTCTCCTTCCATATTATTCCTTTCTTCTCAACGAATCCTACTCCAAACCACAAACATAAATACACACGGCACACCCACACCCACACACACACAAAGAAGAAGAAGACAGAATCAAGGTATTGTTTGAAATTTAAGATATTCGGGAAGAAAACTAGCTAGGTAGATGAACAAATAAAGTGTTAGGAATTGGGATTCTATAGCTGACTTAAAAGTCCCTCTTCTGAATGGGAGAAAAATGAGAGAGAGAGAGAGAGAGAGATATATATATATATATATATATATATATATATTTTTTTTTTTTTTAATGTGGTGTGGGGATGACGATAATGACAGAGAAACAAAATCAGCATTCTCATAAGACCAAGGGGGTGTATCTATGACTACACGAGCTTGAGCATGAAAATTCATGATGGGACAAAGTGGTTGCTTATGGATAAAATTTGCGTTATTGAATCACAGTTCATTGTCTATAAAATTGTCAACAGCCCACAGAGTAGGCCAATGGAATTTGGTCCCTAAAGTTACTGAATTCGAACGCGCAATTAGGAACTGTTATTAATCTATACTCAGAAAAGCCTATAAAAATAAAAATAAAATAAAAAAAATAAAAAAAGTACTATCCATAAAGGCATAATTCATCAGGTTTATCTCATTCTCATTACATAAAAGATATTTGTGAATCCATAACTTTAATTATAAAAGAATAATTAGGATTTAAGTGATAATTACCAAGACATCAATCGGTTTTTGGTGTAAGCGGAGATTGAAATCTAGATCTCTTATTCAATCTTTAAAAATTTTACCAATTGAGTTAACTAAAACCAACAAAATAAGTTGTATTTAATAAGTCATTTTTATATATGAGTCCGGTTAATATATGTCCTTAAGGCATATATTAATCATCAATTTTTGAAAACATTTTATGAAGAATTAAAAAAATTGTCAAAAAAGTTGGTAACTTTTTTATTTTTCAATAAAAATTTTCTTAAAATAGTTTACTACTAATGTATGACTTAAAGACACACCTTAGTAAAGCCCTTTATATATTTGTATTAGGGCACAACTTTCAACTCAACAGTCAACTTATTTAATATTAGTCAAATTCATGATTCTTATATCTTGATTAAATGAACCGCTATCAAGGAAGTGTCAAGAACCTTGCTTCAATTGATCAAGCCACAATCAAGAGTCTAATGAAACCAATGCTTCGATCAATCTAATATTGATTGAATGAGAGTCGAAGTCTGCATTTTCTTCTTCTGTTAATACATAACTCATTACCGACTCTATCGAGAATGATTAGAATTCATGGAAAATTTTCAACTTAAAAAACCTAACATTTTGAAGTAGAAATTTTCAATGTCTTGCAGACTTTGGAGACTTCATTTGCCACTAATGTGATTGAACACAAAATTGTAAGGAACATTGGGTTTTGTCTTATTCATCTATTGAAACATTTTAATTTTAATTTTTTTTAATATCGAACATCTGTTGAAAGATTTATAAAATAATTTTTTCCTACCTAAAGTCTAATGATGACTATCAAAATACAGATATTTTTCCCATAAAAAGAAAGTATATTTTTTTGCCCCTTTCTTTTGTATTGGTATAGAGTATATATAGACGTAAAGTACACCCATAGGACAATGTCAGAAACTACGCTTTTGTCGTTATATTATTTATCAATTTGCTTGAATATGTTAACGGTAAAACGCAAGTCAAGCAAACTGTTATGCATGCTGACCGACATAGCTGTCGATCTGCGTAGTCCGAAAGAAATGGAGAAAAAAAAAAAAAGAATAATAGGGACAAAATACAAAGAGCTCCTTTTCTTCACCAACTCTCTGACCATTGGATTCTGCCCAATCCTACCGTTAGCTTTGTATATGTACCAAGAAACTAGTATTAGGAGGCCCCACTAAAATGATTTCAACTTAGACCAATTTGATTTGGATTAATTAGTTTTAAGAATGTGATATTAGCATAATCTTGTTGTTAATGTGTCTTGGTAAATGAGTCTGCACCGACAAATCGTTCCAACCTTATTAGTTGATAAGATCATGATTATGAGTTATGAGATTAGGTATAATTAGGAAGAGAAAAAAGAGAGAGTGGGTGAGAGAGAGAACCAATATGAATTGAATTACGATTGCTAGCAATGAGAGTTCAAACTTTGCAAAGAGCTAAAAACAATTCAACCAACTTTAATTTTAACCCCACAGTCTTTTTTTTTTGTTGTTGTTGTCTTTTTGTCTTTTTGGAGAGGTAAAAAGGCATTCACCTGTGTAAATAAAGATTAAAGGCAGCTGCATGCTTCTTGTGGTAAAATGTAGAATTTGTACAAGTCTGGCTATTTAAGTGTTTCCTTCTAATGATGCCTAGAGCGGGGCAATAAAAATTCTACTTGAATTCTTCCTTGACTAGAAAGTGCAAAAGATAGTGGAAAAAAACCGAGAAAGAGTCATTTACTTGAGAAAGAGTCATTTACTTGTGTGGACAAAAAAGACTTACTTGTGGTATACTGTAGAGAACTTGCGTCTTGTACACTGATCTTGATATGATATGGTTATTTATGTAGTAAATATCAGACACTTGGTTGTATTGTATTGAGTCTGATGCATAAAACACTGAACTTAAGTCTTGTCTTTTAAAAAATGCCTTCAACAGCTGTGCAATCAAAATTTTATTTGAGTCCTTCCCTTGACTAGAATGCAAGATAAACAGATACAAATGGTTATTAGATTGGCGCCTAATTAGCATTAGGAACTAATGATCTTACCCTTCACTTTTTTTTTCAATGAAAAGAAATGGTCAAATTCTACAATTTTTGGTCTATTGTACCTGTAGCAAATGTCATTAGACTTGAAGTGCATTGCCCTTAGGCACGAACATAAAAGCAAGAAATATAATTGCATTGCCAATGAACTCTAATTCAAGTAATGGTATCTCTCTTCACAGTAAGAAAAAAAGGTGAAGGAATGATCATTAATTCGAATTAAAACCCATAGAATATGTGTGTAACGTAACTTAACTATTTCCTTTTTCTTTTTTCTTTTTTCTTTTTTCTTTTTAAGAAAAAGGAAAGGGTACTGTCTTTTAGCACCACCATCGAAACATAAATTCCAAAAATTGCAATTGTTGGCCATGGGTCTCACCCCCAAATTTACTTTGATGGTTTCTTTTTTGTAACTCTAAATCCACTGAAAAGACAACAAAAAATTAACTGCTAAGTCAGGTTAAAGCATCAAACATGCATTTCACACACATTGCTTTGGTCCTCTAGAATACAAAGACGTTGCCTTCCTTCCAAGACATTGTTACTTGGTAAATTATTTATCTTGACCATTTGTTTCTAAAAAAAATTCTGTCTATATAACATTTCAAATCACATAGTGTGTTTCCCAAATAATTGTGAGGATATTACAAAAACACGAAATTCTAATTAGTGATTTAGTTTATGTAATAGGACATAGATTATGACGAACCTGTATAGTTTTTTTTTTTTAATTATTATAATATGGTGCTAACTCCACATCTTGAACCATTTTCTTTCCTAAACCCTCAAGTACTTAGTGCATAGAGATGTGTCAATTTAGCTATAAGACCTTAGCTCTTGCTTGACCTTAAAGTTAATTAGTGAAAAGGCAAAAAATAGGAAAAAGAAAGTTTTATTAAATCTATTCTCATAGTCATAGGGATTACAATAATTTGATTAATCAAACAATTATTTGGGAATTATAAATAATACAATTGACAGATAATAAATTCAAGACAAAAAACAACCGGTGAGTGCAGTGGCGGCTCCAATATTATTTTCTAGAGGGTTCAATAAAAAACATAAATTATACAAAATTTTAAACAAAAGATAAATTAAATATATCGACGTCGCAAAAAAAAAATCCTTCTATGTTGTTGCATATTTTGAAATCATTTCATTATCAATCCTACTAGCTACATCTGTTTCAATGTACATAATCAAGCAATCATTCATCCACTAATTTCTCATTTGTTTGATTTATTTAAAATTTCTTAAGATCTAAATGAGTTTTTCCTAAGGTTTAAGATTAGAAATTTTTACTTTTGTTGTTGGGCTAATTAAAATTTTTTCCCAAATTTTAGATCAAATTGATTTGTTATTGAGATTTTTCTTTGTGTTTAAAAAGAGATTATTAGGAAAATGCAAAAAATAGGAAAAAGAAAGTTTTATTAAATCTATTCTCATAGTCATAGGGATTACAATAATTTGATTAATCAAACAATTATTTGGGAATTATAAATAATACAATCAACAGATAATAAATTCAAGACAAAAAACAACCGGTGAGTGCAGTGGCGGCTCCAAGATTATTTTCTAGAGGGTTCAATAAAACATAAATTAAACAAAAGATAAATTAAATATATCGACGTTGCAAAAAAAAAAAAACCAAAAAAAAATCCTTCTATGTTGTTTCATATTTTGAAATTATTTCATTATCAATCCTACTAGCTACATCTGTTTTAATGTACATAATCAAGCAATCACTCATCCACTAATTTCTCATTTATTTGATTTATTTAAAATTTCTTAAGATCTAAATGAGTTTTTCCTAAGGTTTAAGATTAGCAATTTTACTTTCGTTGTTAGGCTAATTAAAAATCTTTCCCAAATTTTAGATCAAATTGATTTGTTATTGAGATTTTTTTTGTGTTTAAAAAGGTTAAGATATTATTAAGATGATTATATTTAAGTTTATTTCAGTTGAGGTTAAGGTTAGGGGGTTCAAATTTTTATTTTAAGTGTCAAAACATGAAAAATAAAATAAAAAAATTTATGATAATTTTTTTCTTGGGTACAATTCAGGGGTTCATTTGAACCCCCTAAGCTTCAAGTGGAGCCGCCCCTGGGTGAGTGTGACTCAATGGTAAGAAACCGTTAAAAACCTTACTTGTTCAAAGGTTGGAGTTCCATACAACTCTTGTAATTTTATGTTATGGGTTGTTTCGGCATTTGGTCCATGCTGATTTAGCAGTACAAAATATGAGTACAAATAATGGTATGTCTTGTTATGCACTGAGGGTACCTTTGAACTTAACTTATACTTAAGACATGGAGCGATAATTATTTACATGAAACTCTTTTTCATTAAAAAAAAAAAAAAACTCAAGACAAAAAGGCGAGCGAGGAAAAACATGATCTAGGTGAAGTGACTTTTTAGCAGACTTCCAAGTACGGTTTCCTGATGTTCTTTTTACTGTGTATGGTAAGATCCTAGACACCGTAAAACCATAAGTTTACCAAGCAATCAGGACTGATATTTTCACACTAAATCATGTTAAACAAACCCTTGAGCTTCTCTCTCTCTCGGTCCCATTAATCCATTGTAAGAGCGGTAGTGGATGGAGTATGATAACCCATCTTTCTTTTTGTCATTGTGCTTTCTGCTCATGTGGGCCTTTTCATCACATGCTCGATCGATCCTTTTGATTCGATCGATCACCCATTTTGGCTTCCTTTTTAGTAATCTAATTGCAGCCACAAATAACTGATTTTTAGCTGATAGTGGCACTAAATCTGTCTATCTCAGATTATCAGACTTTCTAATCGAATATGATGAGTGCAAACTGCTAAAGCTACTTGTAGCATTGCTCTTGGACTTTAGTTTGTGTTAATCAGCGCCTTACTTCGAGTACATATGGCATCGCATAGTGGGCATCAGATACAGAGAAAAAGCATGATTTTTAATTTTACGGTACTAATGTTACTATAGCTGTGGTCCTCTCATCGTCCTAAACTAGCCCAGTCATCGTTCTTTGCTTTTTGTGCTGAATCATGCATTGTCTTGGTCGTTAACTGCAATGACTCTTAAGCTTTATATGGCTCTTAGCTTTATCTTTCTTTCTTTCCAGCTCGTAATCAAAGCATTTGTCAACAATTGCATGTGCACTGCCGTAAGTTCCCATCATATTGTGCTTTGAAACACTTAACATGATCTTCTTTATTGGCAGTGTGTGACAGCAACTCCTATGAAAACAACTTTGCAATAAACTCATCAGCTTTTTCAACTTTGAAATTTTGAAACAGTTTTCCATTGGCTGTCAGTATTCATCACTACGTGAAAGACACATGGCACCAAGTAGAATCAAGGAGGAGAATCCTAGATTGGAAAGCTAATGTATTTATGTCTCAGCCACATATATAATGTGCGAGACTTTTTAAGTTTTTACGTTCATCGTACATTTATAGACTATGATCGATGAGTGGCGAGTCCAGAGTGGGTTCCTCAATGGCCCCATAACTGCCTAACTCCGGATCCCCATAGAGAGAATATAGTAATAATCAATTCGAAGAACTCATCAACTAGTGTGAAAGTTGTGCTTCTTTACACCGATTGGAAGCTTATTTTTTTTACAATGATGCAGAAAATAAACAAAGTTGATATATAAAAGGCAAAGCGAAGGAGTATCAAGTATAATGAATGCAACATTAACAAAATGATCGTGATAGCGGAAACTTTTATACCAGTTTGTTGCACAAGCACTCTCTAAAAGCAGTCTCACATGAAACTGATTGTGAATAATTAATATAGAATTGAGACAGATCTCACAAACAAATAAAATAAAATTTTATAAAGAAAATAAACACAACTACACTCAAAAGAATAACACTAACAATATTTTACATGCTCCGGCAATAGAAATGTTTATACACTCGGTTATCTCAAACTAATTCTAAGTCACTCTTTATGTAGTGAAGTAGGGTACAATATTTGGATTAAAGTCATCGAACTCTTTGTGGTATCATCTGTTTTTAAGACCTCAGTACATATTTCCTGATAGATATGAATTCTTCACTTACTTCTTTGATAAAGAATAAACTTTGTTTCTATGCCAGAAAATTCAAACCAAATTGGAATAGTACTTTGAGTCCAACTCTAAGAAAGCATAATAGAAATTTGAGCAGGGTGGAAAATTTAGGTAATTGTCTAAGGCCCCAAAGATGGAAGAGGGTTTCATAATTTTATTTTTATAGTATAATACTGCACTTATATAAAATCTAAAATGATATATATATATATATATATATATATATATATATATATTATTTTCCCCTTTTCTCTATCTTAGAAATAATTATGAAAAAAAAGTCATTTCATCATTTACTAATTATAGCAAAAGTATTTTTAAATTTCAATGAAAATTTTTTTCTCTCAAAAAGTAGCTCTTACAACCAATATCCATAAAACCATTAACACATACACTTTCACTCTATCTCTAATTAAAGGCATATTTTATCAATAAGTCATCACCAAATCATTCCTTTTCTCACTTATCCTTTACTTATTAACAAAAGTTAAATTTTAAGATCAATAAGTTTTTTTCATTTTTTATATATGATTCTTTATCGAATAATGTGGAAAAATCTATTATTAATTTGCTTTTAAGTGAATCCATCTTTAAATGTAAATATTAAGGTTATTGAGTGATTTTATTGTTAAATTTTTACTAAAAAAACCCAAATTTAACCAAAGAATTACGTTTAAATTATCGCTTTAGACCTGAAATTGTATCTAGTCTATGCTGAATTTGAGTCGAACTCTAACAAGTACGTAGTAATGAAAAAGAAATCACACTTCTCTTGTTTTCTTTATTTTTGCCTTTCTTCCTTCCAAAACATTTCCTCCCTCTTTGAAGTTAATTTAAAACCATCAAATGTTGGAGATTAAAAAAGAAATTACGTATAACATTAATTAAGCTATATTCACATGGATATATGTCAAAGTCATTCCACTCGAACTAGAATCATAATCATAAAACAAATTATGCAAGCGAGTGTTGCAACTTGCAAGTCATATTTGCATGTCTTACAAATGGGATATCAATGGGTCTTGGATATCCTATGGCTCGGATTGACATAAATCAATGATAAAACCCTAATAGTGAGTGCAATATTTAGGCTGCGTTTGGTTTAACGGTAAACCAATTTCAGAAATGATTTTCCCCGTTTGCGTGTGTTTGGTGAGCACAAAAAATTTGGTCAACTGAAATTGTTTTCCAGTTTGACCGTAAAACAACCCTTACACGCTGGAATTGGTTTACCGTTCCTATTTTACCTTCAAATCACGTTTTCCACGGAAAACAGAGAGAGAGCACGAAGAGAGGGAGACAGAGAACGAAGAGAGGAGAAAGAGAGAAGTGAGGGAGACAGAGAACGAAGAGAGGAGAAAGAGAGAAGTGCCGACGAGCTCGCGCCGGCAAGATCGAGCCCCAAGCCCAGACGAGCTCGCGCCGGCGAGATCGAGCCCCAAGCCCAGACCAGCTCGCGCCGGCGAGTCCGAGCCCCAAGCCCAGACGAGCTCGCGCCGGCGAGATCGAGCCCCAAGCCCAGACCGAACCCCAAGCCCAGCCGAGCTCGCGCCGGCGAGATCGAGCCGCGAGATCGCTACCACGCCGGCGAGCTCGCGTCGGCGAGATCGAGCCGCGAGACCACCGTCCCAAGCCCAAACCCACCTCCGTCGTTACCAACTGGCCGCCGTTACCGATCTCTCTCCCTCAATCTCTCAATCAATCCGAACATTGATCTCTGATTTTGTTGTTGTTGTTGCGGTGGTGTGGGTGGTGGTGTTTTGGTGGTTTTTGTGTTGTGTGGTGCTGGTGTGTGGGTGGAGGTGGATTTTTCTGTGGCTGCTGTGTGGTGTTGTAGATTTTTTTGATATAAAATTTGTTTGGAAGATGAGAAAATGTGAGAAATCAGTAAAAAAATTTGCATTTTCAGAATATTACCAAACACCTGAAAATATTTTCCAAAGTATTTTTTAAAATGCCACCAAACACCTAAAAATATTTTCCTTTCCGGAAAATATTTTCTTTTCTTGAAAACATTTTCCGGAATTGCTTTACTGTCGAAACAAACGCACCCTTAAAGTCAGGAAAAAAAAAATGCAATTGGGCATTTAGCTTTGGAGGAGAGCAACTATAATTGTCACAATAATATTAGTCAAACAAGGTGAACCTAAGCATTTGATATGTTGTTGACATGGTCTTTTCCTTTACATGCAAGAGTTTTGAGTTTCATTTGCAGGGTCCTCAACCATACCCTGATGAAATGTTCAGTGCACTTGGCCATAGAGAGAGCACACAATAATTGCGGTGATTAATCTTGAAAGCTAGCTCATGTGCATCTTGATTGTGATATTACTAGTCTATAGTAGATTAATGTAAATGATTCGGATAAAGATAAGTATAACTAAACTAAGAGCTGCTTTCAGAACCTAATATCTGGCCAGGTGGGTCTGGGCACCAATAATGATTTTGCCTATTTGAAATTACTAGTAGAAATGACATGTCTCTTTTCAGAATTACATGGGCGAGTTTAGTCCGTTGGATGCAATTTGTTGAAAATTGGCTTAAGTATAATTGTACTTAGAAAAAAAAAATGAAACTTTAAAGAATTATAAATAAGTTAAAAAGTTAATAGAAAAATGTAGTATTTAAAATTAAAAAAAAAAAAAAAACACAGAAGATATTGTAGTGGGAAGCAGTGCACAATAATATAAGCTTGTTAATACGCTGGATGAGGACCAGTTGGGCTCATTACCAAGCCTTGCAAAGCTCAGGGTAACGAAAGGGCAAAAACACGGTTCATTCATTGGGCTGATTGCATTGTGCTCAACTCTCTTTCTTTCAGCCCATGATGTGAGTGAGAGTTTCCGGTTCCCTTTCACAAATTGCGCACAAAAGCACCCAATGTTAGTCTAATACAGAAGTGCTACGTCCACAATTTGACATCTGAAATCTTAAGAGGTAAATTATTATTAGTTTTAATTTAAACCCACCACTGAAATTTACTTTTTTTGCTAATGCATAGAATTTTTTGTGAAAATATTTCTCCATTGTTTATAGGCATTGTGGTATGAATTTGGGCTTACACGTATTATATATAAATAACGAAATGGGCTGCCTAAAAGGCCCATCAATCGAAGAAAAGTAGAGAAAGGATGTGTTTGGATAGTGCGTCCACGTCCAGCGTCTGGGCTCCTTCCTTTTTTTTTTTTTTTTCCTTCCCAGCCGCAGTTGTTGACCAAGTCTTTTGTGAACAGTGCATTCGTACACTGTTCACGGACCCACAAATTTCACTTTTCAGCTATTTTTTCATTAAAAATGGGTCTCGCAATACTATTCACACATTTTAAAATTATTTTGTTACAGTGTTTTTAGTTTTCAGTTCTCAGTTTTCAACAATAAGTTCTATTCAAACAGAGCCAAAGTGAACCCAAGCCCATGAGTAAAAAGTGAGTCAACGTCTCGCTAATCCCAATACGATTGCGACAAAAGAAAAACGCGTTGCGTCATGTGAAGTGACAAAGAGGCGTGATTCTCACGCGAGAATTTAGAAAACCAAAAAAAAAAAAAAACAAATTGCATCAATTGACTTTTTAAAGCCCCAATTTTATAATGACAAAAAAAAAACAACAAAAACAAAAACAAAAGGAACAACAAATATGCCAGCTCGAAGAAATCTGGGCCGTACGTTGGCGAACGAAAAGTAGAGCTGGTCGAATTTCTTGGTTAGGGGCAGAATCGGAAGCATATAGTGTAGGAAGCGAGTTTGCTCTCTTCCTCTTTATCCTCTTTAAAGAATCCACAAACTCCACAACAGTTCAACAACAAAGTGAGAAACAAAGAAAGCACAAAAAACACTTTTTCACACACGCACACAGAGAAAGAAAAACCATGTCTGGAGGTATCGCTCGTGGTCGTCTTGCTGAGGAACGAAAGGCTTGGCGTAAAAACCATCCACATGTCTGTACCACTCTCTCTCTCTCTCTCTCTCCTCTCCTCTCCTCTCTCTTTTCATGTATATTTTAATATTATTGCATTTGAATTTTAATAATTTTGTTTTGGGTTTTTGTAATCTAGGGTTTCGTTGCGAAGCCAGAGACTCTGACCGATGGTACGGTCAATTTGATGGTTTGGCATTGCACTATCCCTGGCAAAGCTGGTGTAATCTCTCTCAACTTTTATTTCTGATCCCAAACTTTTTGTCAAGATTTTCTTTCCCTATTCTCTTTGTTGTGTGCTTTTTATTTTGTGAAATGCTATATTTATGTTTGGTTTGTTGGTATATAATTAGTATGGGCATGGACTGTTAAGTTTGAATTGAAGATGATTTTAAGGTAAAAAAAAAAAAATTCATTACCTAGACTGAGAGATTACATAGTACATAACTCTACTAGTGTTTTGGATCTTCATTTTTTTTTTTTTTTTTTGACTGAAAAGTTAGAATTGGATCTTCATTTTGAATTGTGTGAATTTTAGGGTTTGGGGTACTACAAATTTTGTGAAGTCGACTTTTAAGCACCAAACATAAAAGGGTAATTGAGGAATTTATTTATTATATGGTTGATGTGGTGCTGATCACGATTCATTGCCATGTCGGTATGTAAGCCTTTTATAGTTAAATTCGTAGTACCTTTAGCATTTTCCTTTTGAATTTGGTGGGCTTACTGTAGTTTTGAATTTTGGTTTTGCTGCTCATTTTTTATAAGATAGAAACCGAATCATTTCCCATTTCCACACTGTTACAAGTCCAGTGAATCGCGATTCTTAATCCAACTACCATGCGAATATACTAACCACAATTCTTCTTAATTACAAAACACCAAGTTGTAAGTTCATCAAACAATGAAAATAGTACTGCCTCCATCAGGAAGTGAGCATCTTTTTTGTTGAAGCCACACAATGGTCACTGAAGAAGAAAATAAACACTGTTTTACTAACATTAAAGATGAGCATGACTTTATACCAAGGTTCTTTTTTCTTTTTTCTTTTTTAATGGTGAGGGTTATACTTATATAGAATGATAAATAAATGTTTTGACCCACTTTGTGAAGATGGACGCTCAATTTGGGGAGGAGGGAGTACAAGCATAAATCCATTTATTTCTTCCCACATCCTAGTAAGCATGCACGCTTATATATCGTATAAAATTAACTGGTGAACCTAAATTATCCTCAACTCAACCTTAATGGTCCATGTGTTCAAAGCATATGATTTTTTTGACCTTCTGATTTTAATATCTTCAGATCTTTATAAATTGTGTTCAATGGTTATCATTTTTTTTTTTTGTACGTACTTTTGTTGTATGTATAATTGTAAATCACTCCTCTTTTGTACTTTTACTGCATCGTTGCTATGTCTCATCCTGTTGACATTTAGGTCATTTGCATCTTGTAGTGTATTCCATACAGAGGGAATTCATTCTTTGATAAGTATGTCAGCTTTTCTCTGCAGAAGATTGCTGCTATATTATCTGAGAACTGATGGACGTCTGGAACGTCTGGAATTAATTTTGATCTTTGAAAGATAAGGTTGGAAATTTTTTCTTGGAACATTGGTTTCCAGCATGACAGACTAAATTTTGCAGCTTTTCATTTGGATTTTGAAGCCCCCAAAATTGTCTGCCATTAAGCTTTTCTTTGGGGGTGGTGCAAAAAGGAAATTAAGTATGTTGCACTGCTGCTGTGTCATGTTTCATGGGTTTTTCATCTCATCTTGTGTCTGTTACCCTTAATATGTTCTTTTGGTTCTCTCTCTTTTTTTCATTTCTAATGTTCACTTCGGTGCATCCATGTCCATTCAGAAGTCTTGATGGTTGGTGTTGTAGGAGATATTTGAAAAGTTGCAGACATACTCTTATTTTGGTGGAATAAACTATAAATAAATAAAAAATGGTGGAATGGAATTTTGGTATATTTAAGTTTTTGGGGGTTTGCATTGGTGGAGGAAAGGGTTTAGAGCTTAATGAATGTTGTGTATTATAAAAGGGGCTTGTACCTTATGCTTGATCGTGGAAACATTGATGGAATTGGAAATGGGGCTGCAGGAAATTCTAGATGGCAGATAGTTTAGGGTGGGCTGTTTGGGTATAGAGGAGACCTTGAGGCTGTAATACTAGAATGTTGTGATAGAAAAGTAGAGAATTTAAGGGCTTGTTGTGGTATAGTTGAGAGAACCTTGTGCTTTAGAGAAAATAGCATGAAGAGAGTTATGAAGTAGTGATGATGATGATGATATAGTAGGCAACAATGCCTTTATATTCAAAAACGCTTAATAATTCCATTATTTAAAAGTCTAGTTTCCTTAAGAGTACAATAAAGCATGTTAGTAGACTCTTGGACATTCTTGGACTCCTAATTTGTTTACTGCCAAATAAACACATGAATGACTTAAATTAAAATTTAAGAAAACACTCCTTAAGGATTTTAAATGCTATGAGAAAACTCTAGACCCATCTTTATTGTGAACATATACCTAAACAGGCTTAAGTATTTTGTGTTGGATTCACATGATACTACAATCCTGTCACTGAATACCATATGAGAAACTCCTAAAACATTTGCTCCTTAAAATCGTTCTAACCCTATACTGCTTGTGACACAATTTTGAAAATGGGATTTGTCTTTATATGAGATGCATGTAGGTCCAACACAATAAACTCAAGAATTGCCAGATTTGAAGCAATAATGCATGACAATTGACAACTGAACCCCTTTCTAAATGCTGCTTTTTAGTTAATGTACAATTGTGTAGACAAAGGAAACATGTTGAAGTCAATTATATTGTGGGCTTATCTGTAAATTCATAATTCTACCTGCTTAATTTACTTTTGTGAAATCTCTTAAAATTTAGAAAGTGAGGCAGATGACTAGTAAAATGTTTGTGCTGGAAATGAAAATGCTAATTTCCACAATTTCTTTTCTATTTTAAATGGTTTTTTTTTTCCAAATCATGTAATTGCAGACTGATTGGGAGGGTGGCTACTTCCCACTAACGCTCCACTTCAGTGAAGACTACCCTAGCAAGCCCCCAAAATGTAAATTCCCTCCAAATTTCTTCCACCCTAATGTCTACCCATCTGGAACTGTCTGTCTATCCATTCTTAACGAGGATAGTGTAAGTACCTTTGGCTGCTCTAAAAAGTTTGTAGCAAGTGTTATTCATAGGGTTGGAGGCTAGCCATAATGATGAAACTGGTATAACATAACAAACTTTCTGGTATATGTAGGGTTGGAGACCAGCCATAACTGTGAAACAAATTCTTGTGGGAATTCAGGACTTGCTTGATCAGCCAAATCCTGCTGACCCTGCCCAGACAGAAGGATATCACCTCTTCATCCAGGTATATATGGCCCAAAGTACTTTCTGAATTTCTCCTTTGAAAATACCATTTTGTTTTCAATGAGCCTCTGTGCTTCATCAGGTCCAGTCATACTATCTCAACAGGATACAAAAGGGACCATGCATTTCTTTCAGAGAGGCAAAGCAGGTGTAGTAATGATGTACATCTGTATTGTCTAGATGCAAAGTCATCCTTGCCTGATGAGATACGATATGACTGGCTGATATGGTGAACCGGGGAACACTTCTTACTACCGACCCTGTTCCCATGACTTATGTTGTTGCCAAATATGGGACAGTTGTGTTTAAGTGCAGAGAATTGAATCCATTATAGAAGTAACACATTATAGGGGTGGCACTTTCTGTTTTAATCTTTTCTTTCCTAAGTATATATTCTTATATAAGAGAAACACAACTCTCAACAGGATGCTGCGGAGTACAAGAAAAGAGTTCGACTGCAGGCCAAGCAATACCCACCTATTGTGTAAGGTTAAACCTATGTTTCAGAGACTGTATTATGGTCACCTCATGTTTGATGCTAAAAATGCCATTCTAATATATTGCTGGGATTTAGCAATTCTAAGACATTGCATGCTGAAATGTTCCTTCTCTCTATCTAGTTTCACATTTCACATTTTATCATATTTAACAGTGTACCCTGGTGGACCAATGAGCTCTTTTTAGTATTTTGGGGGTATTCCTGCTGTGTGAATAGAGATTTGCAGTGTGATATCAGCTTGCGCGCTGTGTCTCTCCCCTTGTGGATTTTATTTTATTTTTGCCCCTTTTTTTTTATTGTTGTTCGCTGAATACTGTTGAACATAGGATTTCTTCCATGTTATTTGACTTCCATTTTGAGATATCGCAGCTTTGGCAGTCTGATGCATTGTTTTACCAATTAATAATGGTAAAAAAGCTGTGGACTATTCATGTCTCAAACAAAGAAATAAAAATCACATATAAACTTGGAAGAAGCCAATCTTCATATTGATAAATTATATAGAACTTTATTAAAGCTAGCAAAATAATGCAAATAACTTCCAAGCCTTTTTTTTTTCTTTTTGGGAAAAGTTTAAAGCCTTCTAAAAGCTTAGAATTAAACCGCACAATAAGCTGGATATTCCTTCCGCCATTCATCTCAGCTCCTACCACATTTTAATGATTTTAGCTCCTTGATCATGCTCATTAAGTTGGACTGAGATGATCCACTACTTTGTATGGCCCTCCTTGCTGCATTTCTGAGCTCCCTTGCTCGGTTTTTCATCTCTGCAGCTTGGACTCCGCTGCCCATCAAAAAGATTACTGTCTTTTTTATCTCCTCCCGCTTAACCACTTCCCTGGCCTCTTCATCCCATTGTCTCCATTCTGTCACACCCACGGAAACTCCAATTTTTATTACTTGTGTCACAAATTTTTCGTTGTAAAATTGCTCTGCATAAAGAGGCCATGTGATCATCGGCAGACCAGCAGTCACACCCTCGAGAATTGAATTCCAGCCACAATGGGTCACTAACCCGCCAATAGCTGGGTGTTCCAAAATCAGTAGTTGTGGTGCCCAGTCCCGTATTATCAATCCCCTATTACTTTCTTTAATATGCTTCTCAAAGTCCTCAAGCCACCCTTCATCTTGATCCTTGTCCTTCTGCCTAACTACCCAGATAAATTGGTGACTAGAAGCATCAAGACCATGAGCCAGTTCAATAAGCTGAGCTGTTGAGAACTTGTTCAGGCTTCCAAAACTTACATAAAGAACGGAGTTGCATTCTTTGGAATTCAGCCAATTTAGCCATTCATTTTCATCGGGAGCCACTTTGTTACCCCTCTCAACCTTGTCTGCTGCGTCTCTGTTCACACACAAAGAAACGGGTCCTACACTCCATGCCTTAATTCCCGTTATACTTGTATAATGCTCTTCATAAGCACTCTCGAGCTCATGGAAGCTATTCACCACTGCTCCATAGCTTTGTCTCTCAGACTCTCTGATTCTGTCCATCAATTGAGCATATCCGTCTTGGGTTCTAACCCAGCGTGGAAGTTGCAACGTTGTCATCTCTATTGTGTCTGGCAAATCAGGCAGTAAAAATGTGTCGGCATTAGAGTTTACACACAGATGAGGTGCATGCTGTTTGATACTACTTGCAGCACATTGTGAGAAGTAGCCTGCAGTGTGAAATACTAGCCTTGGGATCCCAAGTTTAGCCGCCGAATCGACGGTCCATGGATAGAACATGTCAGTGATAATGCAGTCTGGTGTCATTTCCTGAAATAGTTGCTCAATTGGTTTTTGGAGCAATGACAATGCGTAATAGAGTTTATGGCTCATGCCATGGGAAGTGATCATGTTGAAGTTCTCGATTCCTTCAGGGAGGCCGACTTGGGCAGAAGGGAATTCAAGGATATGAGTTTTGATTTGGTGGCCGGAATTGGCATCACGGTCAATGGCTTTCTGGAAGAGGAGGGCGTTGGCTGGGGTGTTAATAATAGTAACGTTGACACCATGCATGGCAAATAGCCTGGCCAGGTCTACCATGGGAATCATGTGGCCTGAGACCAGGAATGGAAGGAAAAAAACTTTTAGCTGATCAGCTCGAGAGTTCATGCTGATTTTCTCTGCAGATAAATGGTTCTCTAGGAGTAGTAGGAGTAGGAGTAGTAGGAGACGAAGGACGAGCTTTCTTCCTGTTTTTAAAAGCAAGAAGAATCTCGCCCGTGATGTGTGGAGGTTGGGAATGTGGGGCAGTTCTCTTTGTTTCACATAAATTATATTCATAATTCGAAGCATGTGCTGTTGAGTTAGTGGCTCCATGACACAATTGCAAGACTCACTGACACCACACAGACACAGCAAAGCTACTCTGCCGCACTTTAACTTTTTACATATTTTTAATATTTTTTTATTTAATAGTTGAGTTTGTAACTTTCAATCTCCACCCTTCAATCTTATTGCATAAAGTGCAATACCTAGGGTATTGTACCTGATCTAAATCCTATCTAGGGTATTACACCTGATGCAATAACATTGAAGCGTGGAGATTAAAAGTTACAAACAAGTAACTTTCAATCTTAACCTTTAAATAAAAAAATATTAAAAAGATGTAAAAAGTTAAAGTTAAAAATGTAAAAAATTTGTGAAGGAAATAGTGTAATTGCATGGTACAATTGCATCTGATCTCAATCCATTGTGTAGTGTCAGTAAATAGGTGTCTAGAGAGAGGATTCAGATCAGGTGCAATACCTAGGGAGATTGAGATCAGGTGTGCACCATGCAATTACACCATTTTCTTCACAAATTTTTTTACATTTTTAACTTGTAACTTTAACTTTTTACATCTTTTTAATATTTTTTTATTTAATGGTTGAGATTAAAAGTTACTTTTTGTAACTTTCAATCTCCACTCTTCAATGCTATTGCATCAGGTGCAATACCCTAGGTATTACACTTGATCTAAATCCCTACACAATAGCTCTTACTTATTGACTTTGCTTCACTTCTCTTTAATTTACTTCACCTAATACTTAACTTCTCTTCACCTCACACACTTCACCTACACGTTTCTCACAACTCATACTAGTCTCACTCTCTACTTCACAAGTTTCTCATAGCTCATGTCACAAGCACTGTTTTCAAACCCGGACCGAATCGGGAGGTCGGATTGTGAAAATCGGGAACGGGATGAAAACCGATTTTTTAAGAATAAAGAACCGGGTTTTTTGTTAATTTTGTGAACCCCTAAAACCGGGGTTAGACCACATGAATAGGTGGCAAGAATCGTGCGGTCCAACCCCTTAGCAATTTAAAAAAAAAAAAACAACAACAACTTAATGCAAATTTATTCTACTTAATTAAATTGTCCATCTCTTACAAGGAATAAAAAAATTTATAATTAAAATCCTTCAAAGATATTCAACTTTACTTCAAAAATTAATCATAAATTTTAGTGTTTTCATGATTATTATTTTATTTTATTAACTTTCTTATTTAATTATTAAATATATGCTTGAAAATCATTAAATTGCCCTCACATATATATATATATATATATATATATATATATTAGTCAATTTTGCTAGTTTTATAAATTTAATATCTATATTTAGGTTTTAATTAATTATTAAATTAATTATGACATCATCACAGTTTGATCCCGGTTCAACCTCGGTTCGACCTCAAAAACCTTAAATCTCTCCCTTTTACGGTTCAATGAACGGTCCGAGTTTCAAAACCATGGTCACAAGTAGAAATCAAAGGTTCCTATTTATACAAGCATGAGGTCGGCTAAGCAATTAACATTGAAGCTTCTAGCTTCATCTAATTTCTACCGCAATAGAATTCTAGTAGTTCTAGGCTTTATTTTATTATTATTATTTTAATATCTAGCTTGTAAGGACCCAAAATCAGGTAAAAGACTTAGCACCCAACATGACGGTTTTTGACTAAAGATCCTAAAACAATGAATTTGTAGAGAGGGTAGCAACAACAAAGCTTTTGGACGTCCCCCTTCATGTGTCTCTCCTCTCTTATTTATACCCTTTGTCCTTACTATCTCAGCACTACACCTCTCCATCTACTCCACCCCTTCTATTGACACTTGTCAATTCCCTTGTAGTCGGTAATGGAGAGAAGTTTTAGCTCTGTGCTTTGTACTGTTCAGGTCATTTCTACATTAATGCAACGGATAAAGCTGGTACTCCCTATTCAATGCGGCCAGAATGGTTAGTGCAGAACATTCAATACAACGTTCATAGTTATCCAGCCCCTACCCAGATGTTTGCCATATACCCTATATACCATTAATCTTCATTTCGTCCTTTGCCCAACCATCCCACTTCATCCTCGGGAAAGTGACTTTTATTCTTCTCTACTCCTTATGCCTTTCAGTATGTCCTCGGGTCTTCAGATCTTCGGGTCTTCGGGTCCTCGGGTCTTCGGGTCCTCACAACAGCCCCTTAACACTTAGGTTATTAACTACGAATTAATAACCAAGTTTTAATTTCTCGGATACGCCTTTTACGTGCATTTTGCTTTCACATGTACGGACGTCTTTTCGCTGCCCATGTCACGCTTCTAATGGCTCGAAGTCCACGATGGAGCATTTATGGTATCAGGCGGTTCCTTACCTACGCACGTTCTACGGCTGGATGAGTATCGTACGGCTCAGATGTCAATCTCAATTATGAGCAGGAAAATTACCGTCCTTCCATTTTTATTTTCATTTTTTACCCCTATAAAAGCAAACCTTCAGGCTGGCTGAGGTTTATTTTGGTGTTTTGAAGGATTAAAGGAAAAAGGACCTCCCGAGGAGCAGTTTTAAGCATTCTTCAGAGGTGTGTCAGCTCTCCTATTGCTTCTTTTTGATTGTTTATTTTTCTTTTTCTATTGTAAGGGTTAATGGGTAGATACGCTAAACTAGTAAAAATAGATGAGGTGAAGGCCGCCTTTAAGATCCAATATAGGATTCCTGACGATGTAGACATTCAGTATTGTGAGGAAGAAGATTGTCTACTTGTATCCCGGCCACCCGAGTCAGTTTTAATTCCCATGATTGCTTTTATCGAAGGCGGAATGGAAATTCCCATGGGTAGGGTAACCTGGGATTTTCTTATGAATTATAGACTTACCCCAGCCCAATGTTCTCCCAATGTCCTTAGGATTCTAGGATGTGTAGATGCCCTAAATCGTAAAATGGGAACCAACTTGACTTGGCATGACGTAAATTGGGTGTACAACTGCCAAAAAGGGGAAAAAACCAAATATTACATGAAGTGTAGGGTCCCCGCTGTTAGGTTGATCTCTTGCTTGCCTGATTCAAGCAAATGCATGGACGATGATTACCTCATCATCTCGGGGAATTGGCATGACGGCCTACACTGCCCTACCTAAGATGGGGTGCCAGGTAGGGTTCCTGAGGACCGATATAATACTTAGGAATAACCGTTTTCTTTTTATGACCTAACATTAGTTAACCTTTCCTAACGGTTTTTATTCCTTACTGCAGACGACTACCACACTGCTCCAAACATAGCCGCTGTGAACCGTCAAGATTTAAACAGAATTCTTCGGTCAGAAATATTTTTGCACAGAGATGGACAACTCCGGGCAGCCCACGTCATCCTCTGCTACACCCCTTCCACCAAACGATTTCAAAGTCCAAAGAACGTAATCCAAGCCAGGGATCTTCGACTAGCTCGTATTGACGTTGCAGTTCCTGGCTTCTTACTACCTACACCTCCTCCAGCAGAAACCCAAGACGCACAACTTCCCGCCCCTCTCGCAGCCAAATTACTTTACCCCTAAGAGCAATCCCCTGATCTAGTGGTAGAAGAAAAAACTTCAACTCCCGAGCCGAGTCGCCCCGAGGTGACGGAAAAAGACTTTGAAGTTTTTTACCGCGACGACGCCCCTCGCACTTCACATCCTTCAACCAGGAATATGGGCTTTCAAGAGAAAGAACCCGACCTTCTGGCCTTGCTACAAGCACATGCAAGCAGCTCTTCCCCTGTTGTGGCCATACCCCCTCGTCCAATCACCCCCACCGTGACACGCACCCCTCCCTTCGAGGTCGTGGACAAATAAAGAAAAAGGGGTCAAAGTAGCAAAAACGTCATAGAAATTGAAGAAGGAGAGAACCCCGACCTTCCCTCTAAAGATAATAGGATAGGGAAAGCCCTTACCAAGAAACCCGTTCATACTGGATCTTCTAAGGACACCAGTAGCGAGCCAACAAGGAAAGCAACAGTTTGGCACCCCAACTTTACCCTAAGTTCAGGCAGCCCCGTTCTTGATGATGCCAATCTCAGAGATCCGAAAAAGAGAAGTTCAAGCTTGGTGGCTGAGTGCTTGGAAAAGGTCTTATGCCTTCCCGAGGACATGGCTGAACTGCAGTCTTTTCGCAAAAGAGAAGTATTCATGTCTCTAAAACAGGACTTAGCTAAGGTATTTTTCAAGTTCTATATCACTTTATCTTCATTATTATTAAAAGTATTATTCATATAACTCTCATAATTCATGTACATTATAGGCTGTCCAGGCTTCATTCATGGCCGAGGAATGGGTGGATCATTCCTTGGACTTAACCAGGAAAGCCGAGCACAATGCCGAGGTGGCTGTGAGGGCTCAGAATGAAGCAGAACAGAACTTGAAGGAAACCCTTCTTCGCCTTGCCAAGGTAGAAAAAGCTCACAAAAACGTAGAGTCTGCCTTGCAGAGTTATGAGTCAGAGGCTAATCTTGCTCTTGAAGCCCAAAAACAAGCTCAAAATAGACTTGCTCTTACTATGGTGGAGCTTAAGCAAGCACAAAGGGAATTAGCCACTAAAGAGCAGGAGAAGGCTGATGCTGAGCAAGCAGCATATGATGCCGGAATGAAGAAAGTTGTTGACAGCCTCACCGCTCAACTAAAAGGGGTTGCCCGTGCTTTATGTTTGGAAGTGTGGGGTCGGGCATTAGACGCTGCCGGAGTATCCACTGAGTCTGAGCTTCGAGCTCCTGACAGTGTTTATTACCCTTCTGCTTTACACTTAGCTCTTGCTCCCTCTAAACCTACAAGTGACCCTCTCGCAGCTGCAACTACTTCGGATCCTGATCCATCTGCTGTTCATTCCCAGGGCCAAGAAATAGCTGGAAACCCTTCTTCTAATGCCGAGCCAATGGATGAAGGAAATGAAGCCGATCTAAAGGAAATGGGACAGGCAAAAAGGAAGAAAAAAGAGAAAGAAGCAGAGAAGAAGTACCCTAAAGACAAACAAACAAGCACTTAATTCTGTTGTTTTTCTTTTTGTTCTTCTTGTTGTCTTTTTTTCTTTTTCTTTTTTTTTCTTCTTTTTTATAAACTGAATGGAAGGAATGAATGGCCGTGCCATGCATATTGTTTATTGTTAATTGCAATACTCAAGTATTTACTTTGTTTCTACTTATTTGCCAAGTACAATACCTTACTGCTAAGATAACAAATTTTCATGCACACATAACCTGGATCATGATGATCAATTTTGCAATATAAGCCAACAGTAAACGGTGTTCATTTTTTGTCTTACACTTATAATTTGAGGAATTGACCAAGAACTAAAATTAGTTAACACTTAACTTTTATAAGTTGTTAATGTCTCTTAGACTTGTGGCCCGAGGAGCCGAACAAGGTCTAAGGTCAGCTTAACACTTAACTTTTTTTTTGTAAGTAGTTAATTTCTCTTAGACTTGTGGCCCGAGAAGCCAGACAAGGCCTAAGGTTAGCTTAACACTTAACTTTGTTTTTTTTTTTATAAGTAGTTAATTTCTCTTAGATTTGTGGCTCGAGGAGCTGAACAAGGCCTAAGGTCAACTTAACACTTAACTTTTTATAAGTAGTTAATTTCCCTTAGACTTGTGGCCCGAGGAGCCGGACAAGGCCTAAGGTCAGCTTAACACTTAAATTTTTTTTTATAAGTAGTTAATTTCTCTTAGACTTGTGGCCCGAGGAACTTGACAAGGCCTAAGGTTAGCTTAACACTTAACTTTTTTTTTTTTTTATAAGTAGTTAATTTCTCTTAGACTTGTGGCCCGAGGAGCCGGACAAGGCCTAAGGTCAACTTAACACTTAACTTTTTATAAATAGTTAATTTCTTTTAGACTTGTGGTTCGAGGAGCCGGACAAGGCCTAAGGTCAGCTTAACACTTAAATTTTTATAAATAGTTAATTTCTCTTAGACTTGTGGCTCGAAGAGCCGGACAAGATCTAAGGTCAGCTTAACACTTAAATTTTTATAAGTAGTTAATTTCTCTTAGACTTATGGCCCGAGGAGCCGGACAAGGCCTAAGGCCAGCTTAATACCTGGGTATAGTTTATTCCAATAAAAGAAAACACACAGACTAATGGAACAAAATAAGCCTACAATTGATACAAAGGAAGACTCTTCCTTTAATAGTAATAACGTCGCAAGTTATTTACATTCTAAGGGCAATGAACTACCCTTCCATCTAAATCTTCTAACCGATAAGCTCCCACGCCTGCTACAGACGTAATTCGATACGGTCCTTCCCAATTAGGCCCTAATTTACCCCAGGCAGGATTTCTCGCTGTCCCTACCACTTTTCTTAATACCAAGTCTCCTGGTACTAAAGGTCTCGCCTTTAACCCTTGTCATATGTCTGCTTGAGTTTCTGTTGGTAACTGCCCATCTTCACACTGGCTACTTCCCTTCTTTCTTCAATGGTATTTAAGCTATCGCACAGCACATCATGATTACTCGCATCGTTCTACTGATCAGATTTCAAGGCAAGAAAGCCTAACTCCAATGGGATTACCGCTTCCATTCCATATGTCATTGAAAAGGGTGTCTCGCCTGTTGATCTTCGGGGGGTAGTACGATAAGTCCACAACAAATGAGGCAACTCTTCTACCCATCTTCCTTTAGCATCGTCTAATCGCTTCTTTAATCCTGCTAGAATAACTTTATTTGTAGACTCAGCTTGACCATTTCCTTGAGGGTAGGCCGGTGTTGAATATACATTCATTATTCCCATATCCGCACAATACCTACGGAAAGCCTTGCTATCAAATTGAAGTTCGTTATCAGAAATCAAAGTATGCGAGACTCCAAAGTGAGTTACGATATTCTTCCAAATAAACTTCTTAGCGTCTGCATCCCTGATATTAGCTAACGGTTCGGCTTCCACCCACTTAGTAAAATAATCTGTGCCGACAAGGAGCCATCTTCTATTACCGATCGCCCGAGGAAAAGGTCTGACGATATCCAAGCCCCACTTAGCAAAAGGCCATGGGCTAGATAATGGATTCAAGGCTCCCCTTGGTTGATGAATGTTTGGTGCAAACCTTTGACACTGGTCACACTTCCTTGCATATTCCTGAGAGACCCTCTGCATATTTGGCCACCAATACCCTTGAGTCATGGCTCTGTGGGCCAACAATCTTCCCCCTGTATAACTTCCACATATTCCTTCATGTAACTCTTCCAATAAAGGCTCAACAGCTTCAGGATGTACGCAGATCAAATATGGCCCCGAGTAGGAGCGTTTGTACAACTTATGCTCCTCAGAAAGCTAATATTGGGGGGCACTTCTCCGTACCTTCTCGGCTTCTATTTTATCCTCGGGTAACACACCGCACTGTAGGAATGTCACAATCGGATCCATCCAGCTCTGGCCGACGCGAATGTTGTGAACTTCGACTGCTGGGATGCCAGTAAGGCTAGAGGTCAACAGGTCCTCTACCATTACCGTTCGTGGTAACTTTGAGCTCAAAGATGTGGCTAACATGGCCAATGAATCGGCATGAGCGTTCTACTCTCTCGGAATTTGTCGTACTTTAAAACTCTTAAACAGACCTAACACCCTTTTGACTCGTTCAAGGTATTTTTTCATTCTTTCATCTCTTGCCTTAAACTCGCCATTAACTTGCCCGACAACTAATTTGGAATCACAATACAACTCCACTATTTCTCCTCCCAGATGCCTAACCATTTGAGCACCTGTCAAGAGAACTGCATACTCGGCCTCATTATTAGTGGCTACAGATCCTAGCCGTAGTGACTTTTCCATAACCAATTTCTCAGGGGTAATCAGCACAATTCCAATCCCAGCTCCCTTTCAATTGGATGCCCCATCCATATACACTTCCCAAGGGAGGACATTTCCAAGCCCAATAGACATTACGGCTAGCATAACATCTTCTTGCTTAGTGCCACTTTCAGTAAACTCGGCCACGAAGTTGGCAAGAACCTGCCCTTTAATAGCCGTCCGGGGCATATACTTAACATCATAAGCTCCAAGCTTAGTTCCCCACTTAGCCAAGCAACCTGTGTAGTCAAATTTCCTCATGATAGCCTGCAAAGGCAATTGGGTAAGTACTACTATTGTATGAGCTTGAAAATAATGGGGAAGCTTCCTTGTTGCATGTACGACGGCTAGAAGAGCCTTTTCCAAAGGTAAATATCGTTGCTCGACCTTTTGCAAGGATTTACTAATATAATATACCGGTTTTTGAACCCCATCATCATTCCGTATTAAGACAAGACTTACAGCATAGTCCGTGACTGCTAAATAGGCATACAATACCTCTTCCTTCTCCGGTCGTGATAATATTGGTGGATTCGCCAAGTATTGCTTCAAATCCTCAAAGGCCAATTACACTCATCTGTCCACCGGAAATCTATCCATTTATGCAAAAGGCGATAAAAAGGTAGGCACCTATCCGCAAACTGTGATATAAACCGATTCAAGGCCGCAAACATTCCAACTAGCTTTTGTACCTCCTTAGGATTCCGAGGAGGATGCAACCCTAAGATAGCCTTGATTTGATCAGAATTAACTTCAATTCCTTGGTGCGTTATCATCTACCCGAGGAACTTTCCCGAACTTACTCCAAAAGAACACTTGGAAGCATTCAAACGTAATTTGTTCCTCCTAAGGACTGAGAAGGTTTCGTGTAAGTCCTTCACATGGTCTCCCACTTCCTTACTTTTAATCACCATGTCATCGATATATGCCTCCATATTACGCCTCAATTGCAACTCAAACATTCTAGTCACCATCCTCTGATAAGTGGAGCCTACATTCTTAAGACCAAAGGCATTACTCGATAATGATAATTGCCATTAGGAACAGGAAAAATTGTCTTCTCTTGATCACTTAATGACATAAGGATCTGATGATAACCCTGAAAAGCATCCAGGAAACTCATCCTCGGGTGCCCAACAGTTGCATCCACCAACTGATCAATTCTCGAAATAGGGAAAGTATCCTTTGGACATGCCTTATTCAAATCAGTGAAATTGACGCAAACCCTCCACTTCCCATTCTTCTTTTTAACCACAACAGTGTTGGCCAGCCACTCAGGATAAAAAATTTCCTTAATTGCCCCCGCTTGCTTTAACTTGTTAACCTCCTCTTTAACGGCCTCGGCATGCTCTTGGGACGCACACCGACGAGGCTGCTTGCGGGGCACTGCGTTGGGACTAACATTCAAATGGTGGCAAATGAATTCTGGATCAATTCCCGAGACGTCATAGGTCGCCCATGCAAAAACATCAATGTTATCCTGTAAAAACTTAACTAATTCCTCCTTTTCCGGCACTGGTAATTGGGATCCCACCTGAAAATATTTCTCATTATCTTCTCTTATAAATATCTTGTCCAGCTCTTCAGCAAAACCTCCATTCCCATTGACACCTATTCCCCAAGCAGGTTCCTTTAATTGCTATAATGCTTCCGGAGTCGCCCCCGTTGATAAACCTTGCCCTGTTCTAATACTTGCAGACATTAGACACTGCCTGGCTACCGACTGGCTGCCATGTAATATCCCCATCCTTCCTTGGATAGGATACTTCACCATTACGTGCAAAGTTGAAGAAACTGCCCCCATTGCATGGAGCCAAGGCCTAGCCAGAATGGCCGTGTACGGTGAATACGCCCTGACTACTATGAAATTAACTTGGACCTCGGAACCCTCCACCTGTACAGGCAGCCTAATCATCCCCCGAGGAATCACCTGTTTCCCATCAAAGCCTACTAACGGGGAATCATACTTCTCCAAATTCTCCTTTTTCAACTTTAAACCATTAAACAAGTCAGGATACATAATTTCTGCACCACTTCCATCATCCACCAAGACTCGCTTCACGTCATATCCCCCGATACGAATAGTTACTACCAATGCATCGTCATAGGGTTGAGAGGTTCCCTCCTTATCCTCTTCAGAAAAACCCAATACTGGCGTCGCCGAGAACCTCATTCTTTTAGCCATTTGGTTGTTTCCCTCCATGACTTCATTTCCAAAACTACTATGCACAGACATGATCCGAGAAAGATCCCCGACTTCTCTTCTCGGCTGCGCCAAAATAACATTAATGGTGCCTAAAGCCGGCTGAGGAGTATTTCCACAATACATTCACGTACCTTGATGTCTCACTTGCTCGTCCGACCTATACAAGAAATGATTGATCTTTCCCGCCTTGGCTAATTGGTTCAAATGGTCACGCAACGTCCGACACTCTTCTGTGGTATGTCCCTTATCTTGATAATAATGACAATGAAGATTTTGATTCCTCGTAGATGCATTTCCACTCATCTTGTTAGGTGGCCTAAAGTATGGTTCATTTCGATTTTTCTCCAATATGTGATGCATAGGCTCCTTGAACAGTGAATTAACCAAAGAAGTTTCAGTCGGCAATGGATGACTTGGAAAGTCTCGCCTAGGCCGACTGCCTTGAAACCCCACTCCCTGAAGATCTTTCTTCTCCGGATATACCTTCGCTTTTCCTTTGCTTTGAATCTGGTCCTCCTCCACCCGTTTATATTTGTTTATACGGTCCATGAGCTGGCGCATGTCTACAGCTGCCTTCATTGTCAAGGACTTCCTCAATCCATGCTCCGTGGGAAGCCCCACCTTAAAAGTTCTTACAACCACATTTTCAACATCTCCGTCAACTTCATTATACATTTCCCAATACCGATCAGAATAAATTTTGAGCGTTTCTCCTTCCCTCATAGCCATAGATAGTAGTGCATCCAAGGGTTTTGGGATCCTACAAGTTATGAACCGTGCCCCGAATGCCCTTGTCAATTCTTTAAAGGACTTTAGGGAACTTTCTGCCAAAGCATCAAACCACCGCATGGCCACCAGTCCCAGATTGGAGGGAAACACTTTGCACATCAACGCTTCATTATTCGAATAGACTGCCATCTTTTGATTAAAATGACTAACGTGTTCTACAGGATCAGTCCTTCCATTATAAATAGTAAATATAGGTTGATAAAATCTGCAGGGGAGTTTTGCCTTATTTATCCTGACCACGAAAGGGGATTTAGAAATTTGGCTCAAAGCTTTACCCATTGCATCATTCCCCTCATCATGGTATGCCCCATTTTGACCTTGCGCCTCCTCCCGCCTCTTTGCCCTAGCACCCGAAGAAGTGCTCAAACGGGCCTCACTGTGAAGAGACTCAAGTGCAGGAAGTTCCTTTCCTCCAGGTTTTTCCTCAGAACTATCACTGGAAGAGTAAGACGGGCTCCTTCTACCACGCTTCTTACGATCTAAGCGCTTGCACAAGTAATCTATCTTGGACTGCATTTGTTGCAACACATCATCGTGAGACATTTGCCCCTCGGTTGGTGATCGTTGCACAACCATTTGACCACTACAATGCGATTCCACCACCACACTTGGGGTGTGTTTCTTTCCAACTCCCTGTTGTATATTTACGGTTAGGTTTCTCCTTTGTGAACTTACTGATTCTTCCCTTTCTTGACTTGCCTCCGCCATATTCCTTTAAACCAAAACGCCCCACTTTATTGTTCCCACAGACGGCGCCAATTGTAAGGACCCAAAATCAGGTAAAAGACTTAGTAACCAACACAACGGTTTTTGACTAAAGATCCTAAAACATTGAATTTGTAGAGAGGGTAGCAATAACAAAGCTTTTGGACGTCCCCCTTCCTATGTCTCTCCTCTCTTATTTATACCATTTGCCCTTACTATCTCAGCCCTACACCTCTCCATCTACTCCACCCCTTCTATTGACACTTGTCCATTCCCTTGTAGTCGGTAATGGAGAGAAGCTTTAGTTCTGTGCTTTGTACTGTTCAGGTTATTTCTACATTAATGCAACGGATAAAGCTGGTACTTCCTATTCAATGCGGCCAGAATGGTTGGTGCAGAACATTCAATGCAACGTTCATAGTTATCCAGCCCCTACCCAAATGTTTGCCATATACCCCATATACCATTAATCTTCCTTTCGTCCTTTGCCCAGCCATCCCACTTCATCCTCGGGAAAGTGACTTTTATTCTTCTCTACTCCTTATGCCTTTCAGTATGTCTTCGGGTCTTTAGATCTTTGGATCCTCGGGTCTTCGGGTCCTCACATAGCCCATGACAACCTCTAGACTATTACAACAATTTGTGGCTGAGTTTCACTTCTACATAGAAGTCTCTAGAAAACTAAAGAGAGACGTCTCATTAAAAAATTCGGAATGCAAGAGAATGTTATAGAGAGTAAGAGAGATGCGGTGCTTGATTTTAACATGTGCAACTCATAAGGAATCGCATAATTCGAAACATGTGCAACTTGGGGCAGTTCTCTTTGTGAGTTACTGATTCTTTATGTCCTGCCATTTCCATTGAGAAAAGGAATCACATGCTACGGTTTTGGAACTTGGAGTTCTAGGGAAAAGCAAAACACCATTTAAAGCTGAGTGATGGAGTCTAGTAGCCAGATTAACCATTAGTCACCATTTCCTCAAATAAATAAATAAACCATTAGTCACCAAAAAAAACTATTTTTAAAAAAAATTATTGAGAGAGTCTAGGCATGATACATGTGCGTCCTGTGCTTGGGAATCCCGATTCTAGGGAGAAAGTATCTTTGGTGTACGTTGTTGTATATGTCCTCCCCTGGGCCAAGAAATGAAGTGTTTATGGAGCACAGGACTACAGGAGCACTACCGTGTATTGACCTTCAGATTACCCTTTTGTAAATTTATAAA
Organism: Castanea sativa; assembly: GCF_040712315.1. Classification (NCBI taxonomy): domain Eukaryota; kingdom Viridiplantae; phylum Streptophyta; class Magnoliopsida; order Fagales; family Fagaceae; genus Castanea; species Castanea sativa. The sequence goes on from NC_134014.1 coordinate 43,178,240, forward strand.
TCAATTATATCATATGAAGTCCAAAATTCCATCCTCCTGTAAAATATAAACCCATGTTTCAATCATTTTTTAAGCCCATTTAACAATAAAAAAAATCTTAAGCTTAGTCATGGGCTCATTTACTTCTTTTTGTTACATTTGGGAATGATATGGACTTTGTTTCTTTTTTTGATGAGTCAGTTAGAATTGTATTATTTTTCTCAAAAAAAGAAAAAAAAGAAAAAGGTTAGAATTGTATTAAGCTAACAAATGGTGCAAAGAAAACAAAACAGCCAAACGCGTGCAATAATGCCAACCACAATATAGATTGGACTGACTTAGGATTCGTCCATCAATTTCATTACTGCTAGAGGAGTGCATGAAAATATAAGTATATAACCACTTTTTAAAAAACCAGACTGGATCGACAGGTTCAACCGGTTGAATTGGGAATTGGACTTAGAATCGGTTCAGTAAAAACCAATCAAAAACTGAAAAAATGGGGAACCTGACATTTTCTCGATTTTTTGACCATTTCAGTTTTTAAAACCATGAATATAACAATTTTCAATCCTCTTAAGTTTGCTATGTAGTTTTAGATTTTATGAGTTAACATGATTTCATTTTATGATATGGGCAAATAGGACAATGATCAAATTCATATGTCATTTAGATTAGGGTTTTAACATGTTAACGTGATTTGCATAATAAAAAACTAATGTATATCATGTATGTGATTTATGATAAACATTCAAGAAATTTGATTTTGAACCATTCCATACGATGATATGAAATAAAGAAATTATGTAATCTAAATTTTAATGTTTTGAATGATAACTTGCTCATGAGAAGAAACCAAATTTGCCATAAAACAATTAATTGCATGATTATCTGAATGATAACGTGATATCAAAATTTAGTATCCAAGCAAATGACTCACACGATTGATGATTTGCTGAAAAATGTATATTGAGCATCCTTGAATGCTTTATTTATTTTTATTTTTTTATAAGATAGAACTTTACTCTAACTTAATCTATGTTTAAATGTGTGAAACTTCCTCCTAGAGTCTTGAACATCTTGCCCTTCATGCCGTATAAGCACTTATACTTGTGAAGTGATTATTGCTCCAATGTATGCAATGGTAGCATTATTGAATGTTAATTTCATCATCTCACTTCCGGTGACTAATTTCTTTGTTTACATTTTTAGTTTTTATGTTCCTATTTTATGGTTTTTGTTGTTAATGCTATAGTATATTTTGACTAAAGTGTGCAGTGCATGACATGAAAATACTTTTTTTTTCTCTAAAAAACCAATTAACGTCGAGTGAGATGGCTGCTTAACATCTTTCCATCTTATAACCTTGCCTTCAATCTTAAATCAATAGGTCAAAAATATGCTTTCCAAGAAATTTTACATTTTAGAATGTAACTATGAACTAAAGCTATGTATTTTTTTTTTTGTAGGTTGTAACTAGGAGAAAATAGTCTTGTAATTTTCAATTTTTCATTCTATTATCATGTAACCTACTTTTTCTTTCAATGGAATAAAGATGTATTTCATTTACTTTTTCAATTTCCATGTTTTTCCCCCCCTAATTAAACAAGTGGGGACTCAAATATATAAAACACTTGATCTAGTGGGTAAAGTATTGTCAATTGAGTCATCACCATGAGATTCACTTAACCCGCTGTGTGGTGGTTCTCACAAATATAAAACAAATATTTAGCACTAATCTAAATAATAATTTCACGTTGTTATAAAATAAAAAGGGAGATAGTAGTTGCAAGAAATAAAACTAAAAAGTAATAGGATTTTTGTATTTAAGTGGTCATCCACTTTCCTTTCTTATTGCCGAAAGTATAATGAGTAGTTTTTATCTTGAAAGTTATATCTATCCTTTTTTTACAACAATGCTCTTATTTATAGCCTTTTTGCATGCAGTTGATATTAACATATTTACTGAATCAAGTGGAACATCATGGATCACTTTGGTGGCACTAAGGACTGAAGTTTACCGCTAAAATTTACACAATACAAAGCTGAAATTGGCTAGTTTCACAGCAAAGTCCACCTAGCACATACAGTAAAATCCAGCTGTCAATTGTCTAAATTTCCAACACATCAAATTATTTAACAAGACAATAATATAAGTATATAACGTCTTAATATACTAACATAAACCGAAATATATATATATATATATTTATGTGATAGACCAAAATAGCTTTTATTAAGTAATAATACTCATTTTCCTAAAAAGAATAAGTAATAATACTCATAAAACAAGTGTCTTGTTTCCGTGTTTCCAATAGAAACATTGGAGGTTTTAATTTTCCATCCCCATTGTAACTATTAAACTATAAAATAAAATAAAAAAAGTAATAATACTCAATAAAGCCAAATACGTAACATTAACACAAACCACAAATTTCAAACTAAATCGTTTAACAAAACAATAATATAAATAAACTATAAAGTCCTTATGTATCCAACATTTCATTTAAACAAAGTAAGAATACAAAGTTCTTAATGGTTAGTAATTTTGTAATTACAATAAATATATATATATAAAAAGGCATTTTAGAAAATACACTCAGGGCAAAGTGACCAAAATCAATTCTTGCCTCAATCGGATGGTCAGGGCAAACATTTGGTCCTATTCCTGTCCCATCATTACATTGGGGTGGTTGAATAAAAAAAAAATTGTCATTCTTACATTATAAAAAATGTTTAATTTCAAATATGTTTAGAGTCTTAAATTCCATCCATCAATATCTTTGTTATGCATTGCACATGCATAAATTATATTATAAATCACATAGTAAATTGGAGAAAGTGGTTGTGGTTTAGTTTGGAGCTTTAAATAAAGTGAGGAAAATTCCTCAAAAAGAAGTTGGGTTGGTAGCTAGTATATAGTTTAATGGGCCTTTTAAAAAAAGTTGCAAAAAAACCAAAAGGTTAGAAGATCCAAAACCTAGAGAGCTTTCCTCCCCAGTCAGAATCACCACCGGATGGACGCCTACTACCCTCCTCCTCCTCACTACCCTTACTACCAGCCGCCTCCACCACAAGCTCCTCCGCCACCTCCGCCGACTTCACACCATCCTCCTCCTCCTCCTCCTCCACAGCACCACTATCTAGCTCACGCGCAGGCTCCATTCGGCTTTTACGTCCCCACTCTCCTCCCTCAGGCCTCGCACGACGCCGTTCGAACCCTATTCATCGCTGGCCTCCCCGAGGACGTCAAGCCTCGCGAAATCTACAATCTCTTTCGCGAGTTCCCCGGCTATGAGTCCTCCCATCTTCGCACCCCTACACAAACCTCTCAGGTCCTCTCTTTCTTTTTTCCCCTAATTCCTAAAATTAGGGCTCGTTTCTATTTTGCTAATTGGTGTTCAAATTGGAGATTGGGATTACTTTATAAGGAATATGATAATGTGGCTCAGGTTTTGAACTTTGTGTTACTGTTACTTATGAATTAATTAGTTAAATTTAATAAGAGAAAGTTGTGAACTTTTGTACTGGAGTTGAGGACAAAGATGATGAGGTTGTTTCCTTTAACCGTTATAGTGTTGTACAAATATTAAGCAACTTCTACTTCTATTGTTACGAGTTATATAGTTAACTAACTTGAATGGTGAACTGTAAACTTTCTTTCTCCATTGCAGTGTTTTACAATTCTCCCCATTATGCCATAAACTGCTTAGCCTGTCAGGGGTGAATGCCCCTGGATTACCCGGCAACTGGTTTTGGCGGGTCAGGCTAGTTGCCCATAGGTTTTACTTGCTAAACGTGAGCCAAAGGACTCTTCTTTAAAAAGAAAAGGTTCCTGATGTTGTCCAAAAAAAAGAAAAAAAAAAGAAAAGAAAGTTATATAGTTAACTAACTTGAGTGGTGTGTATTTGTTTGCTTGTGAAGTTCATTTAATCAGTTTTCAATCTTAGTGAGTGAAACTAAGGTTAGGAAGTTATATAGGTTTTTCTAGCTAGAGGCGAGGACTTTTCTTTAGAACAGTAAAGTTATAGAGGTAACTAACTTGAGTGGTGCGTATTTGTTTGCTTGTGGATTTCGTTTTGTTATTTTTCAATCTAAGTGAAACTAAGGCTAATTTTCATGCTCAATTGCTAGATGAACTAAAGTTAGAGCAACCCCGGCTTAGAAATAGTTAATATGAGAAATCTGTTTGATTGATATAAGTTGGCAGTTGATGTAAAGTGAGCGGAAAATGAGAAGGAATTGAGTAAGCTTTTCAAATGTGTGATGTATTTATTTATTATTTTTTAACTTTTCGATAAGATAGAAAGAAATTTCTTTGAGACTGCGAGGGCTTTTTAATGATGCTTAGCTGTAGATTATCAATAAAAATAATTTGTAGTTGTCATGCTCATGGAACATTATTTTTCAAATTTCTTTATTGGTGGGGATATACTAAACCTGTTTCATTAGTATCTAAAAATCATGTATGTGTTTCTTAAATTTATTGCTCTCTTTATATGATCTGTTCTGACATTGTCTTGGATTGGTGACAGTCATTCGCCTTTGCCGTATTCACAGATCAGCAGTCTGCAATTGTGGCTATGCATGCTATGAATGTAAGTATACCTCACCATATACACTTCTCCATTTAGTAGTTGGGAAATGGTATACATAATAACTTGTGAAATTATAGCATCATTTGATATCTTTGTGAGGTAGAGAAATGATGTCAATCATATTTCATGGTTACAAATGTATGTTGAAGAGTTTATGAAAAATAAAATTGGTTTTCCACTCAAGAAACAGAGCACTATGTAGACATACAAAACATTAAGCACAAATAAGGTTGAGTTTACTACAAAATGAATATGTATATAGCCCTCAATAGCTGAGATATGGCTTGAGTTGGATTTGGTTAAGTATTATCAATCAGAAGTGCACAGTTAATGGGTACATTTGTTAATTATGAATGGCAAGTTCGTTATATCATATTGATGCTGACTGGTCATATTCATCTCTGATATAATACATTAAGATTTATGAGGTATTGTGTCTTAATAGCAACTTCAAGGCCAACTTTAAAGGCAAGTTTCCTAACGGAAAGCATGTCCTATGGAGATCTGGCCTATTATTGACCTTATGGAGGCATTTGGTATGGGGTAATGTTTTAGGATTTCTCGAAATGTTGAAAGATTCCCTAACATTCCCACATTTGGTCGCAAATCTCACAAGGTAATCAAATGCACAAGGTATCTTGATTTCCACTCAATCCCATTTTTGTAGGAATGTGGATTCCCTTAAAAAAGGTGGGTATCCACATTCCCACGTCTAGAAAATTTTTCTTTTTTATAAATTGACGATTTTACCCATTCCTCCCTTACCTTTAACCAATAGAAATAAAACTTTGAAAAAAAAAAAAAACTGTCTCTTCACTCTCCCTAGCAACGTATCTAGGGAGGATAGCTCTAAAGGATATATCCCACAAGAAGATTTAGACCATCTAACTAATGTGTGCACTGCATGAGTATATGGATCCTACTACGTGGGATTCAAATGAATAGATGGGCCATAAATGATCCCATATGAGACTTATAATTATCTTGTAGATGAGTAGATTGTACATGGTCAAATATTAAAAGACTAAAAAAATTAGGAAGGAGCTAGACAAAAAAAAAAAAATGCAGATCTTCATCAGGGACGTTGGCGAAGAAAGGAGTTCACAAGGGTAAGGGCCATTCTGATTATAGTGTTAACAAATCTAAACATTGTCAGGTGGTTTTGTTATGGATTTAATGCTCTTTTTTTAAATTTTTTTTATTAACTGGACATCATGTTGTAATTGCCATAAAATAAATTATGTTGGACTATAGTTTTTAATGAATTTATCATGATTTATAGTTTATATTTTGTTTGTCATTAATTATTTGGAGGATGATAAAAAATTGCGTTGATATTGTGTTTACAAATCTACGGATAGTTTTGGAAAAATATATAATTCCTTTAAAATTCTTAGGAATATACCAAGCATAAGTACTCATATTCTCAGGAATCTTATTAGATTCTTAATCAAACAAAACATAGGAATAGTTACAATCCTAAGCATGCAAATTGCAAGACATTACATTCCTAGGATTCTGAATGCCGAGGATAATGTGGATTCACACATTCCTAATGTGTATGTTATGAACAATAATTATTACAACCTAGAAAGCACGGACGCGGCTGGGAGGGTGCCGCACCCGAGTCCGACGCGGCCCGACGCGGTTGCCCGCGCGTCGGTGCTGTGTCCGAGCTTTTTTTTTTTTTTTCACGGATTCGCGCTGACTCGGCTTGATTCGCGCTGAACCGGGCAGATTTGGCCAGAATCGGGCCATATCAGTCGACAACCGAAATGGCCGAAATAGACCGAAACGGCCGCAACAGGCCGAAATCGGCCTTGAATCTTGCTGGAACAGCCGAAATCGGCTTTGAATGTGGCCCAAACACCCTAAATCTGTCCTTCCTCAATTTATTTTGAATATTTGTTGCTTCTTTTTGTGTTTTCTTTTTGGTTTTGTGTTTCTTGCCTTCTTCTTTCTTTGTTTTGTGAATCAAGGTATAGTAATATGTTTTTTAAGAATATTTTAATTGTAAAAATATATAGAAAATATAAATAAAAATATTTTTAATAATTTTTTAATTGCCGAGTCCTGCCGCACCCGCACCCGCACCCGCACCCGCACCCGAGTCCCAAAACACACCCGTGCTTCATAGATTCCAAAACGCACCCATGCTTCATAGATTAAAACTATACTTAAGTTCTATTACATTTGGCTGTAAGCAATATTTGACAATGTTTGCCATATGTATATCTTTTGTAGGACTCTTCATCTATGTTTCAAATTATAGTAACCTGTTATTGTCTTCTTGCCAATGAGCTCTAGTTCATATGGCATTTCCTACTCCCATAATAATGAAAGGGAGGGTGAGGTCATGGGTTCAAGTCCCACTATGTGTGTGTGTGTGTGTGTGTAATTTAAGTAAAAAAGAAAAGAAAAGGAAAGAAAAAAGTGTTCTGGAATTGCCTTCTGCTGATGATTTTTCAATCTAGGTGTGGTGGCTAAGCAATATGGTGCTCTAGTGCTTTAGTGCGTTAGATATAATAACACGAACAGATTAGCAACAGTTTTTAATTCTGAATCTTGTTTGCAGGGGATGGTGTTTGATCTTGAGAAGGGATCAACCCTATATATTGATCTAGCAAAATCTAATTCTAGATCCAAGCGCGCAAGAACAGGTCTATTGCTCATTGGAATTATTTTCTTTGATTTATCTTTATTGGTAATCTATAGTTTAGCTGGTTTGAAATTTAATTATGTGATTTTGTTGATTATGACAATCAGATGATGAAAGATTTGGCTCAGATAAAAAAGCTAGAGGGCCTGCATATTCAAGGGGCACTCCTGATTCTGGTAAGATCATTGACTGAATTTTTTTTTTAGAGATTATGGAAAGCTCCTTATGGAGCCTTTTTTTCAGACTCTTCTCCTAGTTTTCCTGGCAGGCAAAACTTAGTTACTATTTCTTAGGTGTTGTACCTTAGATTCCCCAATTGAATTCAATTACATGGTTATATTGACCAATGCAACAAAAAACAGTATTTTCTTGTCCAAGGACATTTAAATTCAACCAAGTAATTCATTGGTTAATGCAACCCTATGAAGCACGGGTGCGTTTCCAGATTCGGGTGCGGGTGTGGGTGCGGGTGCGGGTGCGGGACTCGGCAATTTTTAAAAAAATAGGGTGCGGGAGCGGCGATTAAAAAAAAATTAAAAATATTTTTATTTATATATTTTATATATTACTAAGCATTTTATATATATAATAATAATAAAAAACTCATATAATAATAATAATAGAAAAATAAATAGATAGTAATAAGTGCACAAAAGTTTTTGATACTTATTATTGACAAAAGTATTAAAATAGATAAGGCTTCTCATAAATAAATTTTAAAAAAAAGTGATTTAATGGCTCACGAATTTGATATATATAACAGATATTAAAATAAATGTAGTTTCTCTTAAAAAAAAAAAGGAAGAAAAAAAAAAGATAGATGTGGCCCAGTGACCAAACACGTGACAGCCACCCGTGCTTCATAGGATGTGGCTGTCACGTGTTTGGTCACTGGTCAGAGAGCCCAACAAACAAAAAAGACAAAAAAAGAGCCTTTTAAGTTGGTGTTATCAAAAAAAGAGAAACAGAGCTCTTCCAAAAAAAGAAAAAGAAACAGAACAGAAACAGAAACACGCGAAGAAGACGAAGCGAAGAAGACGGGCAAAGATGGCCGATTTCCTTTTTCCGGCCGAAACACACCGATATTCGGCCTGTACAATCCGGTTCTGCGCGAATCGGCGCGCGTCAGAGCTGAATCGGCGCGTATCGCGCCGAAAAAATTATTTTTTTAAAGGCGGACGCGGCACGGACGTGCATGCAGCGGTGTCGCCTGCGCGTCCCCGCGTCGGACGCGGGTGCGGTGGCCCAAACGTCGCACCCGTGCTTCCTAGATGCAACCACAAGGTTGTGTTTTATTGGGGAACCTAAGGTACAATATTTAAGGAACTGTACTTAAGTTTTATCCTTCCCTGTCATACTTCATGCCATAGTCTGTGTGTGTGTGTGTACAATTAACTTGCTTTTTCGTTAGTTGTGGTGCTTTTTTTGGGACATCTTACTTGGAGTACATATTAATTGCTTAGTCACATGAAGGACACATACTTCGAAAAGCTCACATGACACATGTTTTGCACGCTTGGGCACTAGCAGGTCTTGGCAGCATTCACATGCCTGGAATGGGTAATTCTGCTTACAACACGATTGGTTATCCATCTGCACAAAGGTCATCTGCACTACTTAAGCACATCTTTCTTATGTGGGAGTGATTACTTCTAGCTCTATAATAAGCACATTTTTAATTGTAAATGGTTACTTCTAGCTGAAAGGTTGAGGGCTTAGTAAAATCACTTGCTAAATGCCCTGTTCCCTGAAGTTGGAGTATATAGAATCTGTGTTCTAAGTTATCACTTCTATTTATCTATTGGACCTCATCTGATAATTTATTTACTTTCATCATTCAGTCATGGAAATTTTGATGGCAGAGCCGTAAATGAGACAGCAGCTGCAAATTTGGTAAGGTTACTTCTTAACACATTTCATTTTTAAGCTATATTCTGCTGTACCGCAAGTTGTATTAGGCTGTACCGCTTGCATTCTTTTTACTTCTGAAGACATAATAAAGCCATTGTTTACTCTCTAATGTGTACCCTGTAAACTACCAATCCTCCTTTTCTTTTTGCAAAAAATTTCACTTCTTTCTTACCGGAGTTTTATCTTGTTTTTTCTTTTTCTTGAATTTTTTCATATTCTGGACCTAAACACAAATTGCTTTGACAACCTGCATTATATGCAATAAAGTGACCATATGTGATGATTTTCATATGATTATAAAAAGAGAATATACAAAATTTTCTTGACATGGAAAAAAGCATTTCTTACATTTATCCATGATTTCTAATCATTCATATATACTGTCAAAGATGCTTCTAGAAATTACTCCATACCCATCAAATTTATTCTTGAAGCTGCTTCAGTACTGACTACATGTTTTTCTGGAGTTGTGATTAATGATTGTTATGCAATAAATTCACTGTGCTGCTTTAAAAATTATTCATTTGGACCACCACTTCTGGATAGCTGGTTTCATTTCAAATTTAATGGCATATGATGTGCACTTGAACTATTCTCTAATTCTTAAATTTCTGGTGATGTCTCTTACACAACAGAATAGTTCTTCAGCACCTCATGCTCCACAACATGCTAGCCCATGTCCAACACTCTTTGTGGCTAATTTGGGGCCAACATGTACAGAGCAAGAGCTAATTCAAGTATTTTCAAGGTTTGTAGGCATTTCTATTTTTGATAATTCAATGTCAAACCTTGGACATCTCCATTGAAAACATCAAGAAGTGCCAGTTGAGCTACAAGGCTCTTGCCATTTATCTTTTTTTTTTTTTTTTTTGCGTTAGATGTCCAGGGTTTCTAAAATTGAAGATGCAGAACACATATGGGGCTCCTGTTGCCTTTGTCGATTTTCAGGTACTTTATTACTGTCTTTTGTGGTGCTAGGTATAATTTTGATGTGAATTATTGTAGAGTTTCTTTGATGATGGCAAGCCTGGTAACTCGATATTCTTCCTTTCTTTTTCAGATTACTTAGTCTATATGCTATTTTGCATGCTGAGTAGATATGATTGAGACAAAAAGATGTGTGAATAGCTGACATTTTTTAATTAGTAGCAAATGACATCCAAGGGTAGTGCAATCGGTTGGGGACTACCCCTCATAAAGTGGAGTTCATTTGTTTTAATCTCCCTATTCCTCTCCCCTTGGGACCAAAAGTCACCTATCCAATAGATAAATAAAAGGCAAAGTTGTTACAGATTCTTTGTGCAATGCATTTATATTTTTTTTAATTAAATGCATGCAATAAGAGGATAGCAAACATCTGCACTCTCTCTCTCTCACATATAAGCTTGTTGGCATGTGTGTGCTAGAGGCTCTTTTAAGATAGGAAGGAAAGAGAAATTATGGATTAGAAGAATGAAAAGAGAGAAGCTGAGAGAGGAGAAAAGAACGTGGAGATGGGAGAGAAAGCTGGAAAGTAGATTGTTACATACACACACATAGATGGATAGATATGTATCTTGTTGTATGTCCAAATGTATTGTTTGATTAGAAATCAGACCGCAGCCCTCCCACAGGGGAGGGCTAGATGTGCCACCTAGCTGTGAGGCTCTTGGCCTTTTGGTTGCTTTGTTAGATTATGTGAGGACAGCCAAATTTATTTTCCTGTTACCGTGGTTCACTTACTAATAGAGTGGAGCCATCTCAGTTGTTTGATCTATTTGGGTCACTGCTAAGTGCTAACAGCATGTTACCATTTGAAATGTTTGGTCAACTTGTTATCCTGCAATAAACTGGTGGTTAGTCAAATTATTTCATGGAACAGTTGTTGCAATGATTCTTGCTTCTTTAATAGGTTGGTACTTTGAATTACATAGGATCCGGAATGCATTCATTAGATCAATGACTTAGTGTTTCCATTGGATATTTTCTCTACTGCTTTCACAATGTATCTTGTGCTTCAAAATTTTTTAATTTCCGTTTATGTTTTCGTACATAAAAGCCTAGTGCTCAGCATAATTGGATGTTGCAATGCTGACTTTGCTTGTGTACCAAAATCTGAAGGATACCCCCAGTTCAACTGGAGCTATGAATCATCTGCAAGGCACGATTTTGTACTCATCACCAGCTGGCGAGGGCATGCGGCTAGAGTATCCTTTTTTATAATTGATCCATTTTATCCTATCTAATTATTGGTTTTTTTTTCAAAGGTTTTGCTTAACAAGAGCTCCAGGTACGCGAAATCACGGATGGGAATGCGTAAGAAGTCAAAGTAAATTGCATAAGACAAGGAGACAAATTAGCCATTTAATTGTGCAATTACCTTGACTGTATGCTCATTTATAGTAACTTGGAACCAGAATAGGTTGCGTGAATTCTCAGTATAGCTGTTATCACGTTTTCATTTGCTGATCACTTCATTGAATCAAATATTTCATCTTTTTGACATTAATTTTGACATTTTCATAATGGATAGACATAGAAGCATGTCAAGGAGATTCCCTTTGTGTGATGCTTCCTTCTTGTTCCTGCGTGTTGCAAACGATACAACAACAATAATGGAGGATAGCAATAAAAACAAGGAATGAAAAGAAAGCCAGAACGTCTTATTTCTGCTATAAATAATTCAATTGCCGGGTCAAGATTAACTGAGAAATACAGTCCAAATTCAGGCTTCTTACTATATAAGTTATATTTGCCAGGGTTATAGAAATAATTCCTCTTTTTTTTCCCCTTGATCTAATTACACAATGGGAGCAAGCGTTTTGCCTTCTTTATTTTTTTTTCAACATTTCAATCTGTAATGGATGGAATATGCTCAATAGGAAGTGAAATGCTTGTACAGTAAGGTAATGAGGAGAAAATTGGTTTTTATTTATTCTTCAATCAATAAGTAAAAATAATGTTACCTCTTAACACTTTTTATCCAACCATCTCTCACTTTCACGTGTAATTGATCTCATTATGTCTTTTAAAATTTTGAAGGCTTCATCATTTTCTCACACGTCACCAAAAGCCTTGGGAAATAAGAAAATATATGTAATTATGTATGAAATGAGTGGGGGGCCTAAAATATGATTTATCAAAGGTCACCATTTGAGGGTGTGAAAATAGTGGCACAGGCAAAGCCTAATTATATAAATAAATAATATAGTGACTGGGATGCAGCATGCAACAGATCCACAAGATATCTCCCCTCCAATACATAATACATAAACCTGTAATTAATATATATATATATATATAGAGAGAGAGAGAGAGAGAGAGAGAGAGGTCCGGTTACATTACTCATTTATCTTATAAAACAATTTATGGAAATTTGAAATGGTTATGAAAAAAAAGTTAGTCACATTTTTCATAAATTTTTTTTTAAAATAATTTATTAATATATGCTTGAAGACATCCATTAGTAAAACTTTATATATATACATAAAGTTGATTGGACAGGTTACTACCCTCGGCAAATTTGCTTCATTGCTAAATGACATGCGTGAATTTACACGAATAGAAAATTACTATATATGCATCGCATGGTCCAATACTTGCGGGTGTTTTTTTTTGGAGAGTACTCGCGTGTGTTTGATGTGACTTGTGTTGTGTGTTAAACTACAAACTACTGTTTTTTTCTATTTGTGAGGGAACACGAGTCCACCAACAATTAACAGAAACAAAGAAAAAAAAGTCAAGTCTCTTAAAATCTTTTTTTTTTTTTTTTGGCGAAAAGTCTCTTAAAATCTTATCTAGCTATATATGTGTTTTTTTTTTTTTTTTTGAGATAATAGCTATATATGTGTTAACCGCGAAAGTTCCTGGAATATATATCAGCTTTACTAACCTTATTGTTAGACATGGATTCAATGTATCGGAACAATTTTAAGAGTTTACGTTAATCTGACAAGGAGTTGACTACAACGAAGTCTATGTATTCACCTAAATTTGACTTTAAACTGATTCATTGGCCGGCCACGTTTATCTCTCTGTGTCTCTCAGGCCATCCTGAAAAATAATGTCTAAAGGCTTCGATCCCAAGATTTCCACACAATTCAATGACTTCTTTCTAGTCAGTAGTCTCACACGACTCTACCTAATTCTAGTAATCAATTAATTGACATGTGGTCTCATCATTAGGTTCAATGTTGAGAATTATTGATCTCAACCTTTTTTGCTACTATATATATGCAAATTCTGTATAAGTCAAAATGCTTTTAAAACTTAAAAAGGTTTTCTTCATTTTGGTCTAGCTACAGCAGCTTCTCCCATAGTACATTGTTCACGTCGTAATTAGACAACCCTTGCATGCTTCATCATGGCACAAAATTTGGTTCATAGAATAATTGATTTGCTTAATCCACCGGACCTTAAACGTGTGTCACGAAACTTGTCCTTTGTAGCACGTGCTTTTATGTTTTTTTTTTTTTTTTTTTAGATTGCTCATTTCATGTTGAATCTGAATACATAAAAGATGTACTAACTCAGATATGAATAGAATTTTGATAGGGGATAATTTTAAAGTCATAGATTGTATCGATTGAGATTTGAGAGGTTGTGGAAAGCCAAATAAGAAAAAAAAAATGAAACTATTTTTAATTTTTTGCTGAATCAGTATAACTATAAGTCATTAGATTATCAAACGACATGATCATTTGGTAGCTGGAGATGTTAATTCTTGTTAGATTGGGGGAGTTAAAAAATACTCCAATTGTTATTTTACCAACTAGAGCCTTAAAATCACACTACATCTGAATATGTAAACCTATTTATTTTTACATCATAGCTACAGTAAATATGAGTATTTAGAACTGACTGTAACAAGGATGCATAATTAAAATAGTATTATTTTCTCTCTTTATTGCTTCTCACTAACTCTCGCTTTTTTTTCCTCTCAAAAAAAAAACTCTCTTTTGTTTTGTTTTTTTTTTTTTTCTTCTCTTAGTCTCCGGCTCTGAGTTTTCTATCTTCTTCCCTCACTCTTCTTTCTTATCTATTCCTTCTTGGACTCTCTCTCTCTCAATTTTTTGGCAGTGGATTGGAGGGGCTGTGGATCGCTGGTGAGTCTTGTGATTTGGGTGTAGTGGGTTGAGATTTTGGCCGGTGGGTTGAGATTTTGGTCAATGGATTGTGATTTGGGTTTCAATGGTGGTGGCTGGCTGATTTGGGTGGTAGTTGGGTTGGTGATTTTCGGTTTGTGATCTAGGTTTCGGTGGTTGGGTTCTAGGTTGGTGGTTTTCGGTTTGCTCGCCGTTTGCAATTATTTTGCTCGCAGTTTGCTCACTGTTGGTTTGCCTTGAGTTTGCTCGCCATGGGTTTGCCATCGTGGGTCTGGGCTTGCTCACCGTGGGTATGGGTTTTTCTTGGTGGAGACAGTGGGTTGCGGTTTTTTTTCTTTGGTGTTGAATGTTGATAGTGAATTGTGGGTTTTTGTGGGTTGGTGGTGGTGGTGGTGTCAAGTGTGTAGTGCAGCGGTGGTGGGCTGGTACTGGTGGTGGTAGTGTCAGAAGATTTGTGGTGGTTCTCTTTTGTTTTGATAAGATTTGTGGTGGTTCTTGTACAATAGGAATGAGAGAGAAACACCGTGCACCCTTGGTGCGGTAGTCACTCCATAAGTATAAATATTTGTAGAATGTTGGGGTAAGAGTCGGGGTTCAAGTCTTTAGGAGGGAACTTCACACACATATACACTTAGATTAGACTAGAGTAGAAATTCTATCTGGTATAAAAAAAATGAGAGAGAAAGAATAAATAAATAAATAAGAAATGATAAATAATGAATAAAAAAAGAATATTTAATTGAAATGATTAAAGAATAGAAATTGGGATGTATGGTGTTTTGTAAAATGAGTCCGTATAATAAATAAAGTAACTTTCTAGATGGTAAAATAGAGACTAGGTTAGAAACTCAAATGCTAGTGCTCTTAACTATATGGACGATAAGGAGAACAATTTGTCAATTTCAGCCATTAATGTCCTTGCGTGATTGGTTTAGTATATTAGGTATAGCTAAGGTGACTTTCCATAACAAATTTTGGTGACATCTGTTTCATCACAATTTTTTTTTTTTTCATAATTTATAGACTAAATTATACTAATTTTTATTTGTTTTCATTCTGGTTCCTTAAGTTTGAGCTCTTTTGCTGAGCCTGCGTAGGCTTGTCATCACCAAGTGAAGTATTAAAGGGATTGAATTCATATGTGAATTTTTGAGTTAGAATTACTAAGATGATATGATGGGATTCACCTTGTATTAGTATTGTTGAGACCCAAAGTCCCCTGATCCTATCAGCTAAATAGCCCAACCCCGCCTTACATGGGTGGGTAACAACTACAAGTTTGAGGTGTTTTTTTTTTTTTTCCACCAAATTTGATTTTATTTTGAAAATGGTCATTTCTCCATTTATATCAATTTGTAAGTTGTAACTAGTTTGGCCATTAAGTTAACCCAAAAGAAAAAGAAAAAGAAATCGTTATATTGATTTAAAAAGCTGTTTATTGACATTATTATTTAAATAACAGTTTTCAGTTAAACAACAATAATATTTTTAATATGTATTTTTATAACACTCAAACATGTATTTTTGTAATACTGAAAATTGAATAATAATATTTAAATATTGCTACCAAATGGGTCTTAATTTTTTGAGATGATAAATTTTACATGAGAGATAATTAAAAAAAAAAAAAAAAAAAGGTGATGAGTAGGCGTGGAAGAAATTGCTCCATTCCTTACCATTTATTACCCTTTGAAAAAACAGATAATCAGATCTCGTTGTCAAATATTTTGACTTGCTTTTCTTAACTAAACATGTTCTTACTTTTCTTCCCTCTTAATTGTTGTCTTTTTCCCGTACATGCATCAGACAAGGTGAATAGCACTATGTTTTTCAGTTTAATTTTATGTGGTTCTGCTGCGTCCTCGTCTACAAGGTACGACCGGAAGTGTCCACGGAAATATGTGCATTTTTTTTGTTTTGAGGATCATGTGCATACATTTAATGAAGAAGAACAATAAGTCCCATAGCAAATCACAAAGGAATTTCTTTCTTTTGCTTGCAAATTTCCATAGCCGAGCATTCACATTCGTAAATGCCAAAATTTAAATTTAAAAAAAAAAATTGCATTACCAAAGAGTTTCTTCTATATTCTTTTTGTCGGATTAAAATAATTGGAGTGGAATAATATAATGGTATTTAATATATAAATAATGCTACAATGGACGCATAGCTAGGCTTGGCGCCTCAAAATTTTAAAAAATTCCTTTATATTATTATTATGTATAAGTATTAAAAACTAAAAATATTTAGTCCAATGATATTCTTCAAAACTAACTTTGTCAATTGGTCTAATAGTTACAGAAACAATGTAGTTTTTGTTTTCTCAAATTTGTTTTTTATACATGTTTGATATCAAACTAAATAGCTTTTGTGTACTCATTGGAGTTTGAAAGATGATAAGTTCCTCTAAAAATTATCTTGTGAAATACATATGTTGAAATTGATAATTATATATATAAACTATGACCTATTCTATTATCAAAATATTAATATTTATATATGTATATGTGCATTTACGCATGTGTGTGAAATGTATGTTTAGTAACAAAATTTTGTCCCCCCACACAAAAAATATGAGCTACACCCTTGGCAACAATAGACCTTTACTTTTAGATGTTAATTATGTTACTGTAGTAAAATGCAAAATTCTCAAAAGTGATAAAACACCAAATGTATGTGTGTGTGTGTGTGTTTGTGTGTTTTTAGCATTAAGTACCATGGTAACATGTAAAATAGATAAGAACACAAAATAGGGCCAGATGGTAATGCTCTTAGGTCTGTATGCTACTCATTGTCATACAACAATACCTAATTTTGGCATCAAATTCTCAATATATATACATATATATGCGGGGAATAGAAATTTGATAAGGTTGCATTGACAAGTGTCATGCCTTAGGCCGAGGAGGCCACTACAATTTTGAGGAGATCACACCCTAGGGCAGTAAGGCCACACTAGTGGCACATTACTAGAGGAGGTCATACCGAAGAGAAATAGCTTTGGGGAAGGGGTCAGCCCTGATTGAAGGGACGGTGGTTGCAACCACATTTAATGCATCCCACCAAACCTCCTGGCTGCATTTATGCGGAGAAGACCCCTAAACAGTGCTGCATTGGTTACCGCAACTCACAAGGGGTTTGAGAATGTGTCAGATGAGACAAACACTCAAGTGGTAGCCTGGGTGATCAACAAATGGAGGGCCAAGATAATCTAAAGGGAGCTATATAATGTGAGAGACCCTCCAGGGGGAGGGGGATCAGAAAGTCTGTAGAAAAAACATTGTAGCAACAAGAATTGAAATTGTATCCAAGTCCGAAAGAATGATATTCCAGAACCACTCTCCTCGGACTTCGCCGAGGAAAGATTTCTTTGCACGAGCTTTTCTTTCTTTGATTTCTTACTATCTTTAATCCATTGTGCGTGTTGCTTGATCCATTAAAGCCTAGTTTTTAAGTCCACTCTCTACAAATTCATTGTGTTGGGCTCTTTAGGCCTGAATAATTCTACCTCTTGGGCCCAGGAACCAAAACGCCACCCATACAAAATGTGTGTGTGTGTGTGTGTGTGTGTGTATTTGAAATTATTTAAATTTTGGTTAGCTCCATATAATTATGGGCTACTTCACAATTTTCCATGTCATTATTATAATATATATTTTTAATTAAACTAAAATCCTATTCTATAATTATTTTTTTGAGAAAAAATCCTATTATATAATTTAACCCTTCATTTGAATCTTGGTGCATCATGTTTTCTTTAAATAATTGAGTATATAGTTTCCTATACAAACTAAATTATAACAAATGTCTAACAATAGAATATATAGTTTCATACTTCCATATACAAATATTTTCATAATAAAATGTATATTAAGAGTTACTATAATTATCAAAATTTATATTTAAACAAAAAGAAGAAAATTCGTACTGTATTAAACTTACAGACTAGTTATTTGATATAAACAAATGCTAGCATTCAAATTTTATTTTGTTTCTTAGTAAAAACAAAGGAAAAAAAAAACTTTATTTCGTTTCATAGCAAGTGGATGCTTTTTCAATTAAGTTAGGGATACAGCAACTTCATAATTTCCCAAATCACCTTATTAACTCAGACATGACTATCCTCTCATAAAAAAATAAAAAATAAAAAGAAAAGAAAAACTCATACATAACTCACCATAATATGTAATTTTTATTTTTTTTTTAATGGCCAATATATAAGCTTGTGGGGAATAGAAATTCGATAGGGCTACATTGCTACGTGTCATACCTGAGGCCAAAGAGGCCTGCAGCTCTTAGGAGATCACATCCTCGAACGTGAGGCCACTTCAGTGGCATGCTACTAGAGGAGGTCATACTAAAGAGAAGGAGCTTCGGGGAAAGGGCCAGCCCTAACTGAAGGGACGGTGGCTGCCATCACATTTAATACTTCCCACCAAACCTCCTGGCCGCATTTATGTGGAGAAGACCCCTGAGCGGTGCTGCCTTGATTGCTACAACTCACAAGTGGTTTGGGAAGGTGTCTGATGGGACAAGCACTCAAGTGGTAGCCTGAGCGACCAACAACTGAAGGGCCAAGATCATCTAAAGGGGGCTATATAATGTGAGAGACCCTCAAGAGGAAGGGATCTACAAAATTTTGGAAGAAGACACTGTAGCAACTTAGGGCAGAAATTGTAACCAAGTCTGAAGAGATATATTTAAGAACAACTCTCATCGGACTTTGCCGATGAGTGATTTTCTTCGCATACAGCTTAATTTTCTTTATTTTCCTATTGTCCTTAATCCACTGTGCGCATTGGTCCTTCCATTGAAACCCAGCCTATAAGTCCACTCTCTACAAATTCATTATGTTAGGCTCTCTAGGCCCTAGTCCTGTTGCTTTTTGTGCCTAAGATCCAAAACCCGCCCTTACAATTTGCACCGCCTGTGGGGAGAGCTTAAGCTTCAGTAAGATTAACGTTTAGCCATGGTAGGTTCGAGGCACTGGGAGGAATCTGTGGGCTCCCAACGTCAAGATCGTTTTCTCAATCTTGAGCGGAGAAGGGATCGGGAGGTTAGCGTGCACACCACACGCACAAATAGCAGCCAGTCTCGAGGCGGGAGTCACGTCTCTCATGAGGAAAATACTAGGAGCCTACAATTGGAGATAGACCGTCTGTATAGGAAGTTATGCCGCAAGCGACGCAGAGGAACGCCCTTGAGTTCTGGCCATTCTTCTGGTGATAGCTACTAGCCTAGATCGAGGACTTCCCTCAATGAGTCTTTTTCCTATGTCGAGGAGCATCGTGATAGGCAGAGAGGGAAGAGTCCGTCTTGAGAGGGCTTGAGCAATGATGCGATGAGCAGAGCCCTGACTCAGATCTCCAAATCACTCTTCACCCGTAGGATTGAGGTAGGAAAGTTTCCTCGGTGATTCACTCAACCGACGTTCACCACGTAAAATGGCAAAATGAAACTTGTGAAGCATGTTAGCCACTTCAACTAGAGAATGGCTATTCACTCGGAGAATGAAACCCTAATGTGCAAGGTATTCCCATTGAGTTTGGGGCCCGTAGTGATGAAATGGTTCGATGGCCTGAGGGAAGGCTCCATTGACTCCTTTAAGGAGCTTACAAAGGCCTTTGGGTCTCGGTTCGTCACTTGTAGTAGGATCCCTCGGCCTTTGGACTACCTGCCGTCCATAACTATGCGAGAAGGGGAAACCCTGAAGACATATTTCGACAGATACTAGGAGATGTTTAATGAGATAGATGGGAATTTTGATGACGTGGCTATAAAGACGTTCAAGGTCGGCCCACCTACTGAGCACGGCTTGAGGAAATCTTTGACTGGAAAACCTGTTGAAAGTGTGCATCAGCTCAGGGACCGTATTTACAAATACAAGCGGGTTGAGGAGGATCAACAACAAGGAAAAGGGAAAGCTAAGGTGATCCCTCAGGACATGAGGGATTTTAGGTCGGACCGATACAACAATCGGAGAGATTTCGCCGGGAAATCTGCATCTACAGCTGCCTAAGTGGTCAACACGGTGTTTTGAGAGCCAGTACATCAAATCCTAGAGAAAATTAAGAATGAACCATACTTTCATTGGCCAAACAAGATGGGAGGAGATCCCACGAAGCGCAACCAAAGTATTCATTGCCAATACCACCAGGAGCGAGGACACACCACAGAAGATTGCAGGACTTTGTGGAATCGCCTAGAGCAGTTGGTCCGAAGTGAAAAGTTGAAGCAATTCTTATACCAACCCAGTAGGCAGGGCGGCCAGACAGGGTCAGGAGCTCAAGGAAATACTTCCGCAAGACCACCTTTGGGTACAATTAGTGTCATCATGGCTGCCCTAGGGAGGACTGGTGCTTAGCCATCCTGGGTGATGTCTGTAGCTTGGCCATCTATAGGGGACTCGCCCCCTAATTCGAAGAGGGCTAGATCGAAGGGCCAATCAGTTTTGAGCTTTTTCGAGGAGGATAAAATTGGAACCTTACAGCTACACGATGATGCCCTAGTGATTACCCTCAAGATTGGAGGGTGCGACGTTAAAAAGGTGCTGGTAGATTAGGGTAGCAGTGCCAAGATCATGTACCTCGACCTGTATAAGGGATTGAAGCTGAGGTCCGAGGACTTGACCTACTACGATTCCCTCTAATAGGGTTTGATGGGAAGGTCATCTTTCCAAATTTGACTACCCGTTCAGACAGGGACAGAGGTCGTGGAGGTGAACTTCATCGTGGTAGATGCCTACTCCTCCGACACTGCTATTGTGGCAAGACCTTGGCTTCACACCATGGGAGCCGTACCCTCCACCCTGCACCTGAAGGTGAAGTATCCATCTGGGGATTGGGTTAAGGAGCTGGTGGGGAGCCAATCTATGGCCAGGCAATGCATGGTGGCCACAATTAGACATCAAACCAAAAGTAAGTCATCAGCCTCTGCAAGGCGGGACTTATAACAATCAAAGGTGTCGGTGCTATCCATGGAGGTAGAGGAAGAGGGGGCAAAATGCGAACAATTAGAAAAAGTTATCATTGGCGACGATGAGGAGAAGTTCTTTCAGATCGAAGTTCAGGTGCCTCCTCGAGAGAGGCAAGAGCTGATAGATATTCTCAGAAAAAATATTGACGTATTTGCATAGAGCGCCTACAAAGTCCCTGGGGTGGACCCAGATTTCATTTGCCATTGTTTAAACATCAATCCCTCTGCCATCCCCAAGAAGCAACCACCTCAGCACTCATCTAGGGAACATTCTGGCACTGCTAAGGGGGAAGTACTCAAGCGCAAGCAAGCTGTGGCCATAAAGGAGGTGTTTTACCCCGAGTGGCTGGCCAACACAGTGGTGGTGAAAAAGAAAACTGGAAAATGGTGAGTATGTGTAGACTTTACGGATTTATATAAAGCTTACCCAAAGGACCCTTTCCCCCTGCCTCAGATAGATCAATTGGTGGACACAATTGTAGGCCATCCCCGGATGAGCTTTTTGGATGCTTTTCAGGGCTATCATCAAATACCGTTAGCTCTGGATGATTAGGAAAAGACTACTTTTCTTACACCTACTGAAAATTATCACTACAAAGTGATGCCCTTTGGATTGAAAAATGCAGGGCCTACCTACCAGAGGATGGTGACCAGGATGTTTGAGCCTCAGTTGGGCAAAAATATTAAGGTGTATATAGACGATATGTTGGTGAAAAGCAAAGTAGAGTTCGAGCATATAGACAACCTCGGGAATATTTACGAGATACTAAGGAAACACAAATTGTGCTTTAATGATGCTAAGTGTTCTTTTGGCATGGGTTCTGGCAAGTTTCTGGATTATATAGTCACCCACTTGTGAGCGACCGTGACCCCGGCATGCTAATTTTTCTTAAACTGGGCCTAACCCGTGTGAATGGGTGAGATTGTGATGCTCAAAATGTACGAATTCACTGTAAAATGTACTCCCCCCTAGATCGAGGGTTTTACATGGAGTCGCCACTTATTTAATCTAAACGGAAAAATAAGAAAACCTTTAATGAAAAATGCTTATTTTGCATTAATATTTATGACAATTTACATTAATTGTGTAACAAAAAAATTACAATGCTTTTTGTCCTAGATACAATCTAAGAAAAATAAATTGCATTGCTTTATTTCCTAGTTACATTCTAAGAAATGTAAAATTGCATATACAAAATCATGATCTAGAACCCTTGATCTTGGTTCAGAGGCTAATTTACGAGATGGAAAGGGATTAAGCACCCATCTTGCCCAGTAAAACCGGTCTCCTAGGTTAAGGTGGCCAACATCATGTCATGTCAAACAAATATGTCATACAAACATGTTAATTTGCAAGAATTGTAAGTAAATATGTGTTTTGAAGGTAATGACATGTTCATCCAAAAAATCAATGTAAACAAAGAATTCCTAACCTAGACATGTTCATCTAAGCATGTGAAAAAAAGGAAAAAAACAAAGTTGTCATGTTATAATTGCAAAGAGAAGAAAATAAATAAAAATGAACAAAACATTTAAACATATTAGATCATCCAAGCAATTATAAAAAGAAGTAAAGGAAAATCCCTTAAACATGTTCATCTGGAGAAAATCAAAATACTTAGACATGTTTGTTCAAGCATTTAACAAAGTAAAACAACTACCTAGACATGTTCATCTAAGTATTTAAGAGAAAGTTGTATTTTAGCCTAGAAGTGTTCATCTAAGCATTCAAGAGAAAATTAGTGTATTAGCCTAGAAGTGTTCGTCTAAGCATTTAAAAGGAATATCAATGAGACATATAGGCATGTTAAACATATCATGAAAGAAACAAATAATGATTTGTTAAACATTTATTCAAGCATGTATAGAAAGTTAAGAACATAATTGACTACTTACCAACATAGAACATAAATTAAAAGGGGGAAGTGATCACTTAAAGAGTTAAGGAGAAAGCAAGAAAGTACTCAACTACAACCAAAGTAAGAACAATTGGTTGCACAACAGATTTTCTTTTTTGCTTTCTCACTAGCTCTCTAGGGGAATTCGGGGTCCAGAAAATGGAAGAGGTCTTCTCATTTATAGGGGAAGGGTGGCTTAGCTTTAAAGTTAAGTTATTAGCTTTTTTCTGAAGCTAATGGAAGAGATAAACCTGTTTAAATGAGATGGAACGGATTTGGTGTTGATCCCCATTTGAAATTTTGAAAGAAAATTGAAGATAATGCTGAATTTGTGTTATCTTCTGCACCTATTTCGTATTTTGGCCATAACTTTCTGTTCAAAATTCCAATTGATTCAAAATTAGTTTTTTCTGAAAGAAAATTCAATTCTATACAACTTTTACAGAAATAGAGAAAACCAATTTTCAACGTTTTCTAGGCTAAAAATGCGATTTAAGTTGCCGCTGAAAATAGTAATGTTTTTTGAGCGTTTTTCTGTTTTTTGAAAATTTTCAAAGAATGTATCTGTTTTCCTATCCAACTTGTTTTTCAAAAAAATTCTTCTGAAGCTAAGGAAGGGAATAAGCCTATTAGATAAGCTTGATCAGATTGGGTGTTGATCCTCATTTGAAATTTTGAAAGAAAATTGAAGATAATGCTGAATTTGTGTTATCTTCTGCACCTGTTTCGTATTTTGGTCATAACTTTCTGTTCAAAATTCAAATTGATTCGGGATTGGTTTTTTTTGAAAGGAAATTTAATTCTCTACAACTTTTCCAAAAATAGAGAAAACCAATTTTCAATTTTTTCCAAGCCAAAAATGCGATTCAAGTTTCTGCTGAAAATAATAACATTTTTTGAGCATTTTTTTTTTTTCAATTTTTCATGGATCATATCTTTCTCTCTCCAAATTGTTTTTCAAAAGCGCAGATAAGATGCCATAAAGGAAAACATTTTTTATTTGAAAAATAAAAAAATAAAAAAAATGAAATCCAATCAAAATTCACACTTAATTAATTTTAAATTAATTCTTGTTAGAACCAATCAAAATTAAGTGTTTAAGATAGGATGTGATTGGGCCCATCGTGTAGGTGGGCCATGATCATTAAAAGTTGATTGTATGATAACTTTTGATCAGGTGATCCGATCAAAACTCATGACATACCATTATGATCGTTAGAGCATCAAGATTTGTTTTGTATCACAAATCTGAAGATCTACCGGTTGGTTAAATGCAAGTTCTAAATTGGGGTGTCAACACCACTATGGAATTGAAGTTGACCCTAATCAGATTAAAGCGATTAGCAACCTGCAGCCCCCTCAGAATCCCAAAGAGGTCGAGAAGTTGACAGGAATGACTGCCGCCTTGAACCGGTTCATTTCTCCGTCAGCCGACAGGTGCAGACCCTTGTTCAAGTTGTTGCATTAGTGGAAGGGGTTTGAATGGACGAAGGAATGTTCCTCGGCTTTCCAGCAACTGAAGGAATACCTTTTTCAGCCACCTATTATGTCCAAACCCGAGGAGGAGGGGGTTATATTTGCCTACATTGCTGTAGCCTCACATGTGGTGAGTCTAGTGTTGATACGGGTTAATGATGGGGTACAAAAGCCAATTTATTATGTGAGCAAATCACTACATGAGGTAGAGGTATGTTATTTACACTTGGAGATGGCCATTTTAGCAATGGTGCATGCAACTCGCAAGCTCCCCCATTACTTCCAAGCCCACACGTTGTAGTTCTAACCTAACTTCCTCTTTAATCCCTACTTCGGAGGGTTGATTACACGGGACGAGTAGCCAAATGGGGGACGATCCTAGGGGCTTTTAACATCAAGTATATGCCTCGTACCTCTGTTAAGGGGCAAGTCCTTGCGGACTTGGTGGCTGAGTTTGCTGAATCCCCACTGGAAAGGGAAGGAGAAAAGCAGAATATTGATGGAAAATCAATCAGGGTGGTGTCCTTGCAAGACCTCTAACCTGGAGAGTATATGTTGATGGCATGGCCAATTAAAGGGGATCTAGAATGGGGCTAGTTGTGATATCTCCCGAGAAGATCCTTATTGATAAATCTTTGAGATTGGGCTTCTCGGCCATAAACAATGAGACCAGGTATGAGGCCTTGCTGGTGGGAATGGATATGGTTCAGAAAATGGGAGGAACAACGGTGGAGGTGTTCTCGGATTCAAGGCTGGTTTTTGGTCAAGTAAATAGAGAGTTGGAAGCCAGGAATTTGAGAATGCAAGAATATTTGAACCAAGCCAGGCACCTGCAGTCACAGTTCAAATCTTTCACCTTACAGCAAATCCTTAGAAGCAGAAACACACATGCAGAATCCCTCACCATGCTCGCGACCTCCTCAGCATAGAGCTTACCTTAGATTATCTTGGTCAAGGATTTGTGTAAACCTACTGATCCAAAGACGGAGAAGGCTCAGATCCATCAAGCTAGGGCTAGACCTAGTTGGATGGATCCTATTGTGTTGTTCCTCAAAGATGACATCTTGCCCGAGGGGAAGGTGGAGGCCGACAAGTTGCGGAGGAAAGCTCCTTGTTTTTGGTTGTCCGAGGATCAAAAGTTGTGCAAGCGCTCTTTCTTTGGACCATACTTTTTGTGCATCCACCCTAACACGGTAAAGCCACTCCTGGAGGAGCTATATGAGGAGATTTGTGAGAGCCATATGGGAGGTAGGTCCTTGTCTCAAAAGGTTCTCACTCAAGGATATTGGTGGCCAAACATGCAAAGGGGGGCACAAGAATACATGAAGAAGTGTGACCAATGTCAGAGTTTTGCTCTGAACATCTATCAGCCAGGAGGTGTGTGTAACCTTTTGTCTAGTCCCTAGCATTTTGCTTAATGGAGCTTGGACATTGTAGGGCCTTTCCCCAAAATAGCGGGGAATAGAAGGTGGCTTTTGGCCTGCACTGACCACTTCACCAAGTGAGTTGAAGCGAAGCCGCTGGAGAATATCAGGGACGTGGATGCCAAGAGGTTTGTGTGGAAAAATATTGTCAATCAATTTGAGATTCCTCATACCCTCATCTCAGACAACGGACTTCAGTTTGACAGCAAAGTCTTTAGATTAATAGCAAAGCCTTTAGATTAATAGCAAAGCCTTTAGAATGTATTGTTGTGAATTGGGGATCAAGAACAGATACTCAACTCCGGCTTACCCACAAGGGAACAGATAAGCCAAGGTTGTCAATAAAGTCATAGTAAATGAACTCAAGAAAAGGTTGAATGATGCAAAGGGTAAATGAGTAGAAATGCTGCCACATGTTTTTTGGACGTATTGGACTACCCCTCGCTTGTCCACAGGGGAAACCCCTTTTTCAATAACTTATAGGGTCGAGGCTGTGATCCCTCTAGAAACTGGGTTCCCAAAGTTAAGGACGAGCTTATTCACTTCGAACAGCAATGACAACCTACTAGAAAAAGGCCTGGATTTAATTGAAGAACGAAGACAGAGGGTCATGGTTCAATTAGCATATTATCAGCAGTAGCTCAAACAGAGGTATGACTCTGGTGTGAAGTTAAGACCATTAGCCCCTGAGGACCTGGTATTAAGAAAGGTTTTGGATATGGCAAAAAATCTAGCATGGGGAAAGTTAGAACCCAATTGGGAAGGGTCATACTGTATCACCTAGGTAACTGGTAAAGGGGCATACTACCTAGAAGATCTGGATGAGCATGTGACACCACACCCATAGAATGTAAATAACCGGTGAAGGTATTATTATTAATGAAAGGCAATTCAGCCATGTTTTTTTCAAAGTTATGTGTCTTCTTGATCACTTGTTTGAAAATATTAAACAGACCATTGGTCATGCCTGGCCTCTCAGACCACATACCTTGGGTAAATTAATATTCTTGGCTATTTGCCTAAGTATTAAACAGAACCTTGGTTATGACTGGTCCCTCAGACCACATGTTTTGGGTAAATTAATAATCTCCATCACTTGTTTGAATATTAAACAAAACATTGGTCATGCCTGGCCCCTCGGACCATATACCTTGGGTAAATTAATATTCTTAGCTATTTGCCTAAATATTAAACAGAACATTGGTTATGCCTGGTCCCTTGGACCACATGCCTTAGATAAATTAATACTCTTCATTCCTTGTTTGAATATTAAACAGAACTTTGGTCATGCCTAACTCCTCAGACCATATACCTTGGGTAAATTAATATTCTTGGTTATTTGCCTAAGTGTTAAATAGAACCTTGGTTATGACTAATCCCTCGGACCACATGCCTTAGGTAAATTAATACTCTCCATCACTTGTTTGAATATTGAACAGAACATTGGTCATGCCTGGCCCCTTGGACCACATACCTTGGGTAAATTAATATTCTTGGCTATTTGCTTAAGTGTTAAACAGAACCTTGGTTATGATTGGTCCCTCGGACCACATGTCTTGGGTAAATTAATACTCTCCATCACTTGTTTGAATATTAAACAGAACCTTGGTCATGTCTGGCTCCTTGGACCACATACCTTAGATAAATTAATATTCTTGGCTATTTGCCTAAGTGTTAAACAAAACCTTGGTCATTTGCTTGGTTCCTCGGATCGCAGGCCTTGAGTAAAATAACACTTCGTAATTTCACCAAGGATGGAACCTTGGCATGTGCATCACCAGGAGGAGACGAGGACTCACTTGGGGCTTTGGTCAAAATGCTCTGAAGGTACACTCATAGGGAACTCCTAAAATAAGAGACCTTAGACGTCCCCTTTTTCTACTAAGTGTTTTGCTTATTTCTGAGGACTTAAACATTCCTATTGATTATGCAGTTTTAGTGCCAACACATAGTTATTCTCCTCACTGTTTACATGGGTCTGATTTATTTAAATTAACAACAATGCATTACTGTTAGCCTTTTGTCGAGACATGGGTTTTCACCCTTAGAACCCTCATTAACCTAACCCCTCAGCAATTGGCAAAACATCCATCATAGCTACTTAGATGCAAATATTGTAAAGGAAAGGGAAAAAGAAAGACAAAGTTCGCTTGCTATAAGAACAAAAATCCATGTCTTTTCATTGATTAAGAAAGGAGATACATCTTAAACATGGCAAACTGCCATAACCAAGGAAGATTACATGTAAAAATAATAATAATAATAATAAAGAGAAGAGGGAGAAAAAAAAAAGGCAAAAGAAAAAGATCCTAAACTATGCCTTGGCTGGAGGGTCTTCTTTACTGCCCGGTTGGGAGACAAGTGGGTCAATGGCCTTGGGATCAGCCTCCTTGGATTTGGGTTCAGCCTCCTTTGCCTTGGGAGCAACATCTTTGGCCTTAGGAGCGGCATTCTTGAGCTTAAGAGTGGCCTCTGGACCTTTGGCCTCTGGACCTTTGGCCTCTGGCTGGGGCTTGACTTCCTTGCCCTTACCCTTATCATCTGGCTGAGAACCACCCTTGCCAGCCCCCTTACTTTTAGCCACCTCAACCTCCTAACCTTGGTCACCAGCTTGGCCAGACCCTTTGGAGACCTCGGGAGGAGGAAGAGAGACCTAGGTGATAGAAGGCTGCTCAAAGGAGATTGGTGTTAGGGCAGCGGGAGGTGGGAGTGCAACTGGAACTTAATGGATGTCTGAAGGGTAATAGACATTCTCAGCCTTCCTCCACTTTGAAGTAGCAGGGACTCCTGCCAGGTTGAGCACTTCTGCCCACACCTCCTGGCAGTAGTCCCTGTAGACCTTAGTCAGCTCCTTCGCCAAACGGACCTCAGTCTCTTGCACCCCAAGGTTGTAGGATGCCTGCTCCAAGGCCTTCGTAGCTTCCTTAGCCACCCGACCAACCTCCTTGGCCTTCTCCAATTCTGCCTTCAGGTCCATGGCCTGCTGCCTGGCAGTGGCTAGCTCAATCTCGGCGTAATGGAGCTTCTTACGTTAATCCTCAGCTTGCTTCTGAGCATTCTTGAGGCCAACCTCAGCGCTTCTCCTTTCCCTCTCCTCCACCGTTAATTTCACGATAAGATCCTTGACCTTCCGCTTAGCAGCGCTTAGGGCCTTACTGGTCTCGGCGTCGTTCACCCACTCCTTAGCCATAAAAACCTCCTGGATGGCCTGCACAGAAATAACAGGCGAACACGTTATTAATATAAGAAGAAGGCGACCTAACTTGGTTTCAGCGAGGCATATGTAGAAACTCACCAAGGCCAAGTCCCTCTTTAGGGATAAAAAGAGGTCTGGCTGCCTCACATTCCTCAAGGCTGCCATGTCCTTAGGTAGCAAAAGGGGCTGCTCTAGGGCCTCAGCGAGGTAGTGGGCATGCCCTTTTTGGAACTCCCTGATGAAGGAGCTCCGCAATATGACAGCCCCCTCTAGCTCTAACTGAGGGTCCCACGCTGGGTTCTGAGGGCACACCTAGGTCGCATTATGGTCCTCTTTGCTTTTGACCTAGGAGGCCCTCCCCTTGCCCTTGACCGTCTTCTGCTGCTTGGGCTCCTTTTGAGGGACCAACTCCCCCTCCTCGGCTAACTCCTTCTCCTTCCTCTTCTTCTTTAGGTTGACGACAGCAAACGGGTTAATAGTAGGAGAAGGAAGAGGGGGGAAAGCAAGGGGAGGCTGGGACCCCGAGGCGTCCTTGGGCGCCGACCGCTTAACCCTATCCGCAAGGAGCTCACGCAATACTTTCTTCCTGCTCAGCACCAATTCTTCTTCTTCCTCCGAACTGTCATCCACCCAAGCAACTACCAACCTAGGGATACGAACGCCAGACGACCTATCAAGCTCGTTCTTCGAGTTTGAGACTTGGTTCGCAAGTTGTTCTTGCTCCTCCCTCTCCTTCTCGAGATGAAACTGGTTTATCTCTGCCTCGAGTGACAACCACGAGGAAGCTGTCTTTTCTCTTAGGACTGTTGCTTCGCGGGGAGAGCAACGAGAGGGCAACTCAATAGGCACATTATCTTCTCGAGCTAAAAATCCGGGGACCGAGACGTCTATTCGAGCTAGCCGAGGGTCACCTGCTCTTATCGCGTGGCCCACGTCCTAAAAATGGTCCTACAAGAGCTTGAAGTCGAGGATGAGGTGGGCAACTCTCAGTTGTCTGTCTTCGCTCACAAACACTTCGACTCTTAGTACCTTGTTAAGGTCCGCGACGTAGACGAAGTTAAGGTTGGGAGCTACATATCTTTTATCTGTAAAAATTGCTGAGAAGCAAAACCACGGTCAGGATAATTGAGCCCTCCATCAGGAAGAAACAAAACACTAAAAGAAACGAGAAAACAACAAAACTACAGAACTAATGCCAATTTTAAAAGACCTAAACCTAGGGTACCCCACTTGGCTCTCCCTCCCAGACTGGGAAGTGAAGATTGCCATGCCATTCACCCAAGACAATCAGAAAGTCATCTTTCATGCCCTTGTTGGATTTGGGGAGACACAAGACGAACCTCACGACTGAAGACCTAGACTGGAGCTAATACCCCAAGTCTGCGAGCTTATGACACTTGTACATCCAAACGACATCGTGCCAGGTGAGAGCGTCTACACTACACAAGACTCTAAATAGGTTGGGCGCGCACTGGTGAGAGAAAATCCTATGGGCTATCAAGTAGCCCCTAGTCACCCTCCTCATGGGTAACCTCATCCCCCCTTCTATGAAGACAATCATGGGAATGACAACCTCCCCTTCCCTTCTATGGGTAAGCCGCCCACCCATCAGGCAGTATCGCAAGGAAACGCCCAGGGGAATGTGATACAAAGCCCTAAACCCCTCCATACCAGCGGGAAATCTACTAGGTGAGCAAATCTACCCATCAGGGCGAACTAAGAAGAAGTGAAGGGAATATTTGTGAAGAAGAAGTGAAAAGTAGAAGGCCTAGGAGAAAATAGCCTAAGAATGAGAAACTTACAAAAATAGGGACAAGGGTCACTCCAAAACCTTCTCTCAAGTTTGAAGATTTTAGGAAGTCTTGAGAGTTCGAAGATTGGGAAAATGAGAGAAACGAATCCCCCAAACGCCTTATATAGGAGGCGGGATTGGGTGGGAGTTATCCAACCCAAAATTCGAGCAAAAACGCCAGCCATAGGATCTCCATCTCACCGTAGGACGTGGGGAACAAAGCGCCGCCTAGAGCATTTAATGAGACGTTATAGACTGCAAAGCGCTAGAACGGTTACGAGGCACGCGAAGTGACGTTCTCATGTGTGGAATTCAAAAGAAACGTGTGGAGCTAATTATCCAAGGTCAAAACCCTATTTGTCTCCTTAGATAATAGGAAAAAAATGGAGTTTTGAGGGGCTATTATAGGGAATAGAAATTTGATAAGGCTACATTGCCACGTATCTTACCTGAGGCCAAGGAAGCCTACAACTCCGAGAAGATCACGTCCTCGGATGGTGAGGCCTCTTCAGTGGCACGCTACCAGAGGAGGTCATACTGAAGAGAAGGAGCTTTGGGGAAAGGGCCAACCCTGACTTATGGGATGGTGGCTGCCACCACATTTAATACTTTCCACCAAACCTCCTGACCGCATTTATGTGGAGAAGACCCCTTAACAGTGCTGCTTTGATTGTCGCAACTCACAAGGGATTTAGGAAGGTGTCTGATGGGACAAGCATTCAAGTGGTAGCTTGAGCGACCAACAACTGGAGAGCCAAGATCATCTAAAGAGAACTATATAATGTGAGAGACCCTCCAGATGAAAGAATCTTAAAAAATTGTGGAAGAAGACATTGTAGCAACCTAGAGCAAAAATTGTAACTAAGTCTAAACAGATATATTTAAGAACAACTCTCCTCGGCCGCCGAGGAGTGATTTTCTTCACATATAGTTTAATTTTCTTTATTTTCCTACTGTCTTTAATCCATTGTGCGCATTGGTCCTTCTATTGAAACCCAGCCTATAAACCCACTTTTTATAAATTCATTGTATTGGGTTCTCTGCACCCTAATCTTGTTGCTTTTTGGGCCTAGAATCCAAAACTTACCCTTACAAAGCCTTATAAGGTGAAAAGCTAGTTTGAGAAAGTTATGAATATTTTTCACTTCCCATATACGGATTCTTCTTTTTCTATAATTTTTTTTAAGCTGAAAATAACACGTGGATTCTGCCCTAAGCCAAATGAACAAAAAAATTGTTAGATTTCCAAGAAGCCATGAGACCCTATAAATAGAAATGATAGGTTATAGTAACTCGTAATCAATATAATTATGACAGTGTTGGCCCAGTTTGTTATGATGATTAATCCAGTACTCCTATATTTTAGCCAAATGAACCAATATTTGTTAGATTTCCAAGAAGCAATGAGACCCTATAAATAGAAATCAGGCAATAGTAACTCATAAATCATAATCAATATAATTATGACAGTGTTGGGTCTCAAAATTATTCCGTGCTCCTAACGAGACAGAGATTAAAGATAAATGTGAGTTTTTTTTTTTGTTTTGTTGTGATCCATGCATTTCCTTTCCTTTATCCCGTAGCTAACACACAAAATAATAATAATAATAATAAAATATGTCATGAAACCATTTATTAAAAAAAAAAAAAAAACTAGAAGTGGTGAGGATTAAAGAGAATTACAGTTTTGTCCAGTTATTTTCCTTTGTTTCATCGATTGGTAGTAGTAGTAGATTATGTAATGGGATTAGACCTAAGCTTGAGAAACCCTTCATTTGCCATTAACAATTTTTTTTTTTTTTATATTTATGATTAAGAGCATAGACTGATATAAAACTTCACTAAACAAGAGACATGAGAGCACCGAAAAAAATTAATCCTATTATTTTCTAAAATGATGATAAGTTATGAACTTATCGTTAGGTGAAGAGACATGGTAATAATCATTAACCTCTCTTCGATGCCAAAAGAAATGTATTTCATTTCATCAAAAATTAAAATTAAAATAAAAAATTTATTTCGGAGTTAAAAAAATAAGTAAATAAGAGTATTAGCATTCGGTTTCTTCAAAAAATTTCATTTTACCATCTCAAAAATTATTTTATCTATTATACCATACTATTTTACAACACATCCAACATCTCAACTTTTATATTTCTATTCAACACGTTAAAATAATATATTTATACAATAAAATATATTTCTCTCTCTCTCTAATTTCTATCTCTCTCTCATCACCTCCTCCACCATGAAGACCCAAAACCCCCAAACAATCCCAAGACCCAGCACAGAAACTCAAACAAACCCTTAGCTAAGGGTGTCAATTCGGGTTAGCGTGTCGGGTTCGTGTCGTGTCGAGGTAGGGGTATTCGACAAAATGGCCCAACCCTAACTCGACATGTTAATAAGGCGGGTTGACCTGACCCAACCCATTTGACATGCTTAATAAACGAGTCGTGTTGGGTTGACACGAATGTAACACAACCTATTTCAACCTGCATAATATTAAATATAACATCCATCTAAAAATAATTTTTTTTACATCCCAAAAAACAGTGCATACACTTCAAGTCTTCAACCCACATTCAAAATAATATAATTCAACAAAAATATAACATTCATCAAGAAAATAAGTTCTTTACACTCCAAAAGAAATGCATACACTTCAACCCAAATTCAAAATAACAAAGTTTAACAAAAATAAAATAACGTAGTTCAACAAAAATATAATATCATTTGGACTCACCAAATGTTAAGTATCAATATCGAAAGAATTTGAGCAAACAGTAGACTAATCCTAACTATGACCACGATTATCATCCATATTTTCTTTGTTGATGTCCAAATTCATAACACCTTCCACAAGCTCATCCAATTTCATTTGTGCAAGTTCTATGTCAAAAAAAAAAAGTATTAGTAGTTCTAGGGTCTATAAAGTTTCAATTTCCAATTATATCCCTTGTAAATTTTTGAAATTACTCAATTTTCTTTTTAAATTTAAAATATATGTTGGATATAAAAGATATTTGACAAACCTAAAATAAAAGAAACATTTATTTGTTATACGAGTTAAATGGGTTGTGTTAAGTGGGTCATTTCGGATTGACACAAATAAATTGGCATGTCAAACGTGTCTATTGCGGGCTACACAAATTGACTCGCTTATGACACGTTTCTTATCGTGTCACTTTCAAGTCGACCTATTTATGACTCAAACCCATTAAGGTCCAACCCTAACCCGAAAAAACCCTTGTCGTGTTCACGAGTTGGGTTGAACATTGACACACCTACCCCTAGCATGAAAACTCAACCTAACCATCAATAACACAATCACCTCCCAAACCCAAATCAACAACACAACCATGCCACCACCAACAGAAAAAATACAAAAACACATAAACACAACAACCATGCCGCCATGCCGCCACCAAGAGGGGAAA
Organism: Castanea sativa; assembly: GCF_040712315.1. Taxonomy (NCBI): domain Eukaryota; kingdom Viridiplantae; phylum Streptophyta; class Magnoliopsida; order Fagales; family Fagaceae; genus Castanea; species Castanea sativa. The sequence continues at coordinate 43,212,672 of NC_134014.1, forward strand.
AAAAAAGAGGAAAACCCAGAAACCAGGCCAACAACCAAACCCAGAAAACTAACCCAACAACTCGGTGACAGAGAGCGACAACCCCACCAATGAAGCTAAGAAAATTAGCCCAGCTAATCCAAACGATTGATAACCCAAACGATGAGAGACAATCACATCACCGAGAGGGCATAAAACCCCCAACACCAATGGAGCTTTGATTTGAGATTTTGTAGACAAAACATTTTTAGCCAAACTCAAAAACCCTTGAATCTTCAGTTTGAAGAAAGAGAGATAAAGTGAAGAGTTAAATGGGTAGAGGGACAATGGCTAGAGTGCTAAGTTGAGTGGCATGGGGTGAGAATGAGTAATTGGCACAGCCATGTAAGCAAAAGAGAGAAGCTTGGTGAGAGAGAGAGGATGAGAGACTTTGAAGAGAGAGAAAAAGAGACTGATATTTGTGAATAAAATATAATATTACCGTTTAGAATGTTGCCACAATACTATCGTAAATTTACAATGATACTGTAGCACAATTGTAAATTGTTTTACAATTAGAAAAGCGAGTAATGTGACACTTTGATGCTAAAATATATCAACATATGATATTTGAGAGACCAGATATGAATGCTCTAAATAAATATTTTTTGTAAGTATAAAGGTCTGTTTGGTAACGTTGTTTGTATTTTTTGGAAATATGTGTAGGTGAAAAAGTGTGTGAAAGTACGTGTAATGTTGTTTAAAACTTGAAAAATGTTGCTTAAAATGTCATACCAAACAGCCCTAAATAATTGAGAAATATTATGTGAAAAATATTTCACAATTTTTTTACAAAAAATTTTAAGTGGCAGATCATTATTATGAAAAAAAAAAAGTAATTTAAATTATAAATTCAAGTTAAAAACAATAAAAATTTACCATTTATAATTTTTTTTAAAAAAAATACAACTTATAATTTATTGTGAAACTATTATAAAAATATTATTTTATCAATTCGGGATGAAATGACATGACCGACCTTTAAACTGATAAGCAGGGCACCCCAGCTGACACAGTGGCCCACAAAAAACTCGAAAGGTCAAATCTCTCCCTTAATTGATCACAAGAACACAAAGTTTCATAGGGACAAAAATGGTAATCCATCATATCGTTATTGCGTGGGGGGAAAGTCAATTCCTAACGGTATCTATCCACCGACCACCGACCTACCCCTTTGCTTGCTCCGAAAATGTTATAATAATAATTTTATATAAACACTTACAAAAGCCTCAAAATTTTAATAATAATAAAACAAGATAATATTATTACTAATCCTTTTCCTTAACCTTTCAATTCCACTTCACTTGTCCACAAAAGACAATACACATCACACCACCAATGATGCCACCTAGAAAATAATATTCTTATAAAAAAATATTATTATTATTACTATAATGATTAATATTATATTGTTACTTTTGCTATAAATAAATAAACCAAAACCAAATGCTTTTATGATTTGGGCAAACGGTGGCTAAAACAAAAACTCACACCCATGTCAGAAATGCAATAATGTTATGCATAGCTTTGACTCTTGATATAAAAAACCGAACCTAATTCCTATCTAAAGACATTTGGCAAGAGCTAGCCCAAACAAAAAGCCCACCTCACATTTCATATTGTCCGTTAATTAATCCCGGCCTAGCTTAGATTTACGTCATGACAAATAGGGAAACATAAGCCTGAGAAAAATCAGTGAGATTTTGTCGGTGAATTTGTTTTTTTAGTTTTAGGTTTTTAGTAACTATTTAATTTTAAAAAAAAGTTGAGAGAAAAATAAAAATAAAACAACGTGGAGTCTTACCCAGATGACAGGTTTAGTGGCCAAGTAGCATGGACGAAACAAAAAGCCTCCCTCTCTCTCTCTCTCTCTCTCTAAAAAAAAGCTCTAGCTTCTCTAAACTCTTCGTTCCTGTATTTTCATGAAGCTTCACCCACACTCACAGTCACAGTCACAGTCACAGTCAAAGACTCACAGTTAGTAATTCCATAAATTCACAGAGAGTTTTTAGAGATGGAGAGGGGTGGAGGAGAGAGAGAGGCGAATAGGAAAAGAGGGTTTGAGAGCGAGAGAGAGAGACCGTACAAGGGGATAAGGATGAGGAAGTGGGGGAAGTGGGTGGCTGAGATTAGAGAACCCAATAAGCGTTCGAGGATTTGGCTCGGCTCTTACTCTTCTCCGGTGGCGGCGGCTCGAGCTTACGACACGGCGGTGTTTTATCTCAGAGGCCCATCGGCCCGCCTCAATTTCCCTGAGCTTTTAGCCGGTGAAGCCGGCTGCGGCGGCGGCGAAGACATGTCCGCCGCTTCGATAAGAAAGAAAGCCACCGAAGTCGGCGCACAAGTCGATGCTGTCGAAACCGCTTTACATCATCCTCATCATCAACATCAACAGCAACAACAACAACAGCATCGTCCTTCGACAACTACGACGGAGTTCAAGACTACATGCGGTAGGTTCGTGGACTTGAATAAGGTACCCGACCCGGAGAATTCAGATGGGGAGTGGGAGAGCAACTAGATTGAAAAAGAAAAATATCTTAGCTTTTTTTTTTTTTGGTTTTTTTTCCCATGTTTCTTTCTGGTACAGTACTTCGTACGTGAATTTGAAGGTGGTTATCGCTAATATGCGCCAGGGAGGTATGTCACTGACGGCTGAAATGATGAGGCTCTCTCTCTCTGTCCTGTTTTTTGTGTACTTTACCTTCAATTTTAGTTTTTTCTTTTTCTTTTTAGCTTTTTTTTTTTTTTTTAATTTAACCAAAGAAATTTTGGCATTGTAAAAATTATAAATGTTATATTAGCTAGTTATCAGTAGATTTGGGTTTTTTTTTTTAATTATTATTTAGTTTTTTTCTTTTCTTTTAATTTGATGCTTGGGATTTATATCCTAAACCGCTAAACGTCTCTATTAGAAATATTAATCAGTTAAATTGTACCAGTTAAATTATAGAGTTTTGAGGTATTTATTGTTTGTCTAATTTCTGAATGTTGGAATTTTCATTTATCTTTTGCTATTTTGATGCTGTGCGAAAAGTAATTAGCAAGGGAAAATTGAGGTTGAATTGAGACAAAAGTTTGGTCTAATTATGGAAGAGGATTGAAAGAGAGAGGAGTGGAGCTGAGAGAGAGAGAGAGAACAAGTGGAGAATGGGAACAGCGGTGGCCTACATCACACAGCAGTTGGGCGCAAAGAGCCATGCTATGCTAACCACTAAAGTTTCATATAACTACTAAAGTGATAAGATTTTATGAGTTAGGTATTTTCTGGTTTTGCACTATCGCTGATTATGAGCTGTGGGGCACCTGAGACTGAGAGAGAGAGAGAAATAGCTAGCTGTGGGCTTGTGGGGATGGTGTGGTTGTGATGATGGATGCACAGCTTGGTCGGTGTTGTCTTCACTCTTTTTCTTTCATACCTGAGAATTTTTGCAAAACTCGTGTGCGTCAAATCACCCCAAAAATATCTCTTTCTCTCTAAACAAAGAAAAAATTAGCAAAGCTAGCTAGTACTTAGGAGGCTACACCCCAGATCTGATGGAAAGTTTTTGACTTATGCTTTAGCTGTTATCCATGTTTAGTTGACGATTTCTATGCGTTTTTCTAGTACAAGACAAAGGTTTTAGACCACAATTAGCGGGTGAATAAACTGCTTTTTAGACGTGTCATATATCTATATATTATTATACATCTTTTGATGTCATCATTGGATACCGTGAAAATGGTATGGACTTACGGAGATATTTTAGTTTTGTTGAAGCGAAAGTCATGATCCAAATACTATTGGTGAGGGTTCGATACCTAAAATAAGCTATAAACCGTGTTAATAACTTTAGTATTATTATAGAGAGTTTGGGTTTAGCAAAAAAAGTAAAAAACAATAAAACATACTTCTACCTTAGACAGTTGCCCATTGTGTCCGGTTTGTTTGTGGGGGGAGTATGTGCTTCCCAATTCTCTTTTCCCATTTTTGTCGGTAATCGATATTTAAACAAGGATATTTAAATAAGGATTTTGACAAGTATTGCAGTCGGATCAATTCACCTATCGTCACATACAAGCATTTTTACTTTTTAACTTTTTTTATCATATTTTTTATTTAAGGATTGAGATTGAAAGTTGATTTTTTCAACTCTTAATCTCAACCCTAAATAGCTATTAAATTTTGTAGGGTATTGCACCTAATTTTAATCATTTGATCAACACTTTTAATCTTTTCTTTAATATATATAAATTTTAGTATACTAATTGAAGTATTTTCTTTTATTGATTAACTTTCTTTTAATACATCTCAATTTTGAAAATAAGTTTAAAACAATATAAGAAAATTTTAATGTTTGAGAAAACATTGAATATTTATTTTATTTTTCTCTCAATTAAATACAAGCCAAAAAAAGTGAGAGTTTTATGGATTTATTCCTAGACAATAACCAATTTAACAAAATAGGTATGAGATATATTTTGTTTTACATTTTAAAGTATTGTATTAATTTTGTATTCTACCATAGGACTAAATGTAGGCTTTCTTATATTAGAGGATATTAAGTAAATGCTAAAGTGGCTTGGTGGAAGAACCGACATTAATGGCTATGCCTTAATGATTTTAGTACACCACATTCATGCTTCCTTCCTTGTAAGGGTGTATACAGTCGATTTTTTTTTTTTCTTGGAGAAAGAGATGTTAAGCCGAATTCAGTCTTAGGATAATAAAATAATCTTTGGCATGCCTAAGGGGAGAGATAAAGAGGGCCAAACAACTGTCGTTTGACTAGAAATAGGGAGAGGGGGAGACCTTTCGGTAATTAGGGTTTGCTGAAAGGAGATGAAAGATATAAAGTGAAGTTATATTTATCATTTATATTTTTTTAAGGTTAATTATAAATTGCACTCTCTAATTTTGTCTAAAATTCATTCAATTCAATCATTGAATTTTACTTTCGTACAATTCAGCCTTTTATGTTTTAATTTGTTCAATTCAATCCTCCTGCCCACTTTCATTAGAAAGTTGTCATTAAATTTTCCTAAAACAAGACCCAAAAATGACGTTTTAAGGTTTATTAACGGCGCAAATCTAACAGCGATTAATGAAATGACTAAATTGAAACTTAAAAGACTAAATTGAATTTTTGACAAATTTAAAAGGATGAATGTTATTTAGCCTTTTTTTTATTATATTAATAATATATTAAAGATTTTGAAAATATTGATAAAATACTTAAGTCGAGTTTGAGTTGGAAGGAGCTAATACCCGAGTTGAAGGAGCTAATTGCCTAATACTCACCTCGTCCCAAACCCGAAAGGGTTGGGAAAAAAAAAACCCCAAAAAAACAAAGAAAGTTCACTCTTGAATCTTGAACAGCTTGGGGAAAGCTAGTCCCCATTCAAGGCAAGATGGGCCGACATGTTGAGTCGAAACACCGTCCCGGCCAATGACTTTGGACAATCTCATCATCTTCATGTCCTAAGACCCTCTTCTACCTTTGGTTCAAACCATTTCTACAGGCTACTCAACCACCATACCTTCCAAAAGAAAAGAGAAAATACAATACTTGAAAATACTTTGAAGATATAGTAATGTCGTACTAATAGTGGGTCTTACCATGAATTCAATTAATAGGACTTATTATTATATGAGATTAAAAAAAAGATTAAAAAAAAAGTAAAACATTATTATACTCTCATATTAGTAGGTTTCAATTACGTCAACTAGTAAAATCTTTTATCGTCAAGCTAAAGATTTGAAATTCAAATCACATCTATACCAAAAACCAATTATGTCTTGACCTGATAATAAAAAACAATTATCATAGACTGGGTGCCATAAATTGAAATTCTATCGCATCTAAAATATATAACAACAATAATAACCCTCATACTGTATAATTAGTCCTAAAGTACTCCGTTGCAAGGACTTACCAGTGCGCATTGGTTATCTATTTAAATACCCAGAACAGTAGCTTTCATAAAGTCAGGTATTAACTCCAGTATTTAATAGCATTATTCCACGCCATCTACCAATGGGTGGTCTGGAATGATGTTCGCCTTTATTATACTCAAAGCATAGCAGATTCACAATATTCCATGATAATAGCCTCTCTTTTGTTGTTTCTTTCTCATTTTTCCCCTTTTTTTTTGTTGGATGGAGAAGGTTTAAATGGAGGAGATAGTATTGCGTAACAGTTACATGAAACCGATCTTTAAGCTAATTCTCCTTAATGGAGAGATTGAGAATTATTGGCACCTAACTGGCTTTGGTCATGGATACTACTCAATTTTACAAAGAACACTCACATTGATGTCTCATACATACATATGCCAAAATTGGACATAGAAAGAAGCTGAGATCCTCTGACCTCTCTCTCTTGATACTCTCAGCGCTTGCAGGAATAGATTGTTCCCTGCTTGCCAATTTGGACCGCCTCAAATCCACATGGCAATGTCTGGATATTATGCTTTTTCACTAGCTCGTTTTATTTGAAGGGCAGCTCTAACAACATTTCCTCTAGTGATAATCCCAACCTTCAGGTTATAATTTATAACTAATTAAGAACCAGAAGAAGCAATACCAATAAAAAGAGAGAGAGAATGGATGGGAAGTCACTTACCAGCTTACCATCAGCATCTACAACTGGAAGTCGACGATATTTTGTCTCAAGCAATATCCTACATTTGATAAGCCAATTCAGAATGTCATCTTTTAGCTGCAGGTCCTTAGAATGCAGGTGGAACTCATGGAATAAGCAGTAGCAGAGGGAAAAAGAGGACAAAAAGAAAACAGGAAAAAGAAGAGGAATTAAATAACCTAGCAGCATCCTCAAGATTAGATGATTCACGAACAACAACTGGGGCTGGTGTCATCAGATCACCAACCACCTTCCCATTGGTTTTACTGAGCAAGTTCTGTACCTCATTAAAAGTCTGCAATAGCATATGCAATTGGAGAATTACATAGTTGGACAATCTAACAATTGGGGGGGGGGGGGGGGAGAGAGAGAGAAAAAGCCAAAAAGGAACTCATACAGGACCGTAAAGGTTCTCTGTTTGCTAGTTAACAATTAGGCTGTCCACCCTAAAGTATATGGTTCTATAATCAACACCTTAATTCAAGGTAAACTTGCAACCATTATTCCATCTAAAATCAGTGTTAAAATCAACAAACTAGTGGGCTGATTACAAATTAATGAGAAGTAATAAGTTAATATTGACATATTAGTTTACTCCACCATCCATCAAGCCCACTAATTTGCTAAATTTGATTCTATTGAATGATGAGATGGATATTGCAAATTAATCTCAAATTAGGTTGTCAATTAAAAAAAAATGTAGTTTGAGGTGGACATTGCAAATGAACCTACAGTTAAAGGTGGATAACAGCAAAGTAATCCTAACAATTAGAAATAATACACAACCAAAACATTCAGCCTTCCCGGTCTTATCAGTATGTTGATTATGTTAATGCATTTCTTTAACAAGGTCACTAGATCATGATGCTTCACCACACTGCTTGAAATCACAGGAAAGCACAGACTCGAGACATTATGTTACCATTGCAACCCTATCTTCTGATAATGAGATGCAGCTCTCAACTTACAGAGTTTCTTTATCAGGTTCCTTCTACACTACAAAGCCCTTTAAAGCAATTTATTATGTTTCCTTAATCATTCTCATGACTGACAGCACTACAAAAAATCTAACAGAATCAAGCGACTTGAGGACTCACTACAGTAGCAGGACTAGACAAATCAGGCACAGAAAGAGCTTTAGTCAATTTGCACAGAGAGAGAGAGAGAGAGGGAGAGTTTTAAACATCACTGAATCTTCAGAGAAAGACAGTCTGAAATGGAACTTGTGCTACAAAAAAACCACATGATCTAGCAGTAGTAAGGAGAAATGACTTTATTCAAGTCAGCCGCCCCCAAAAGACTTTAGGAAACCCAAAAATAAGGTGGCCCATGGCTAGAAAAGGCGTGGATGTAGCAGATGATTAAAGCAGCGATCATATAGATACCCTAAATAGTCAACATTTTTTTTTTTGGTTAGTTAACCTAAATAGTAACATATAAGACACTTTTTGAATTACAAAATGTTTTGTTTATTCAGGTCAGATCCACATCAATGAAACACTCCACCCCCTTTTTCTAAAAGTTTACAGGAAAAAAGTGATGGAAAGAAAGACCAAAACAGAACCTCAAGTCCTCAACACAAAACCTATTTATAACTTTGGGGTTAAAACCACAAAATTTATTTGGTCAGATCCACATCAATGAAACACTCAAACACCCCACCCCCTGTTTCTAGAAGTCTAGAAGGAAAAAAGTGATGGAAAGAAGACCAAAACAGAATCTCAACTAATCCAACCCTAGAATCAACCCTACAGAGTTCCCTGTTAGGCAGTTTTTCTATTGGTCTGCTTGCATGGCCAGGGGCCTTACTGCCATCAGGTCGATAATGTCATCTGATTTAGCAATGCCTGTGCTACTGCAGCAAGTCAAATTTTCTTTTACCCCTAATTTCAGCCACTATTTTTCCTGCCCTCATGATTCTATTTAACAAAAAGCAAATTCTTGAGAATTCTCTTTTGTCTAATGGAACATATAGCAAAATGGCAAAACCCCCTGGTCTTTTATTGCCTCTATCAAGATATGCAAAAGACAATAATAGGTCTGCAAAGCTAATATTCATCAACCTTTAATCTTTACCCAATGTAGAGATTGATTTATGAATGCTAATTATAAAAAATATGAAATAAATGTAAAAACCATGGCTAATCCTGAAAAGAGAATTTATTTTAGAGAAATAAAGTTTCTCACATACTTTCCAAGTGCTGTCAACTTCAGGAAACATGCTAGTGTCGCTTCGTGTGCCACCTAATTTGAACATTGGGAACTTTTGCATCATGTAAGAAATCAATAAAAATCGGTGTACACACAAAATTTTCTGTTTTAGGACTGTACGGAGTTCATGCAAAAGGTAAGATGTAGCTTGAAATTTTGAATTTACCAGATATGGAGTCCAATGCCAAGAGGTCATAATCTGAAACTAGCCCAACCTGCAACAAAAGAGAACCTTGCAAAATCATTCCCACGATATATTGTACTAACGCCATGGAACCTCTTCAGGTCACTTATATAATGTGAATTTGCCCCAAAAAAAATTTATACAAGCGAAAAAAATTTATATACATAATTATTTTTATATTAACCTATCCTGACTTGAGAATCCAAAGAAATTGTGTTCAACAAAAATAAGAGTAATACTCACAAAGAGGATCTTGGCCCCCCAAACATAATTCTTAACCCATTAAACAACAACAAAGAAAGAAACCCCCCAAACAACAAAAAATGAACAAACTACTCAACAAAAAGCTCATTCAAAAATAAAACCCCTATTCATTCAAATTAATCACTTGTTCAACCCATTCCATAAAAAATAAATTAAACAAAAAAAATCTCTAATTTCATTTTTCCTAAAAAGGGTATCAAGTGAGATAATGCGGTTATGACTTCTCCTCGGCAGCACTGCCAGCTTTGCTCTCTTGGGCATTGCAGTCACAGCTTCTCTCTCTGTCTCTCCATTTTTATCTTCTCTATCATCATTTCAAACTCTAATTTTATTAATCTCATCTCAACATTCTCAGTTTTTGCTTTTTAGGCAGCGTTTGGAATTTGGATAGTGCTGATGCGCGTCCAGCGTCTGCGTTTTCTTTTCTTTTTTTAAGACCAGCGCCTCCCATGAACAGTGCATTAAGCAAATGAACAGTAACCCAAGCGTGAACAGTAACTTTTTATTTTTTATTTATTGTTTTCAGTTTTCAGTTTTCAGCAAAATAAGCAGTGTCCAAACGCACCATTAATTTAATTCGTAGAAGGAAATTGAAAAAACTTCATGTATTTGTGTTCTTTTTTTTTTAATGTCAATATATTCAAGTTCTCTTTATTAAATTTTGTATAATTTAAGTTTCTTAATAACTACCCTAGAAAAAATTCCTAAAGCTGCCACTGAGAAAGCCAGAGAAGTCAAGAAACTGAAATTAGCTACCGAAAGATGTGAAAACTTCTTGAAAAGAAAAGGCATGATTATAGCTACAAAAGCATTAGAGGATTTAAACAATAATCTGGAGTTTGGATATTTGTTTCAATACAGCCAGCAGTTGTGTCACTATGCTGAACTAATTAAAGTGAAGCCCCTAATCCCAATGAAGCTAAGCTATTATTTTCAGTAATTCAGGAGCTCTATTTCATTGTTACTTTCAAAGACATGAGCTGGCCACTGACCCTCAGATTTGGGGTCCAATGGAAACAATTATAATACCTAATCCTGGTACATAACTGATAATGTTCTCAATAATTAAGAGATAGTGATGTATGAAACTATTACAAATTAGTAAGAAGTTGTTAAGCCTGATATTGGACATATAATCCTCAAATCAGAAAACCGTTTATATCCAAAGACTGAAATATACTAACAAATTACTGCCACATCAATAAAAAGAACAGAGGGACTCACAAAGCAGCATATGCAAATCTTACCAATTTCCAGTTGTCATCAATGACAGGAAAACCAGTGATTCTGTTTTCCACAAGAGCTTCCAGTGCTGTTGGCAGAAAGGCTGATGCATTAGGGAATCAAAACTATACAACATAGTCTGAGATGAAAACCAAGTATAACAACTACCTTCATCCACAGTTGTTGTAGGCTTTACCACATGCAAATCTTCCTTTCTTGTCATAAAATCACCAACAGTGTATACTCCATTTCTTGGCTGCAAGTTAAGAGGTCAATGTAGACAAACAATAAGATATGGAAATTATACTCTCTTTTTCTTTTTCTTTTTTAATAAGTAATAAAACTTTATTGCTGAAAACTTAAGAGCAACAAGTGATCGTTCTTAGTACACAACACAGGTAGGATACCGAGGAAGGATTAGAAAGGAAATCAAACTCTTTAAATGGATCTTGATTGAGTATTTGTTACCTCTTTTGTGTATATATAGATTTAGTACTTCACAATTAATTAAGGAGAAGGAAAACAAAATAACATTTGTCCACTACAAATCAATCTGGATTTAAAACAAGATGCATACCACCCCACCCCCCCCCCCCCCCCCAAACAAAAAAAAACCGGGCAAGAATTGGCTGCAAATGGATTTAAAAAATCAAATACAATTCAGATGGTTCTGGGTGGAAACCACCACCACACCTCCCCACACACATGCACACACACCTCCCCACACACATGCACACACACATAGATGGTGAGAGAGGTCCCATGACTAAATAAAGAATGTTAGTATCCGCATCTCTAACTTAAAATATATTGACTTTTTTTAAACTTATTTATATATTTTATATGATCGGTCTCATCAATAAATTGCGCAAAAGCTAAAACAATTTGTTTCAAAAAATATTTTTAGGAAAGGCAAGTACATAATTTCATTAAAAAAGCAAAAGAAGTGCTACTTTTGTACATAGGGAAAATTCTTAGATACTTCCGGAGCATTATTAATAGTGCTCTATCTTCTCATATTTATTGTGGACCCTATCATGCATTTAATCGGTAGACCCCATCATGAATGGACCACCAGTGCTCTGAAAGTACCTAAGAATTACTCGTACACAGGGTATATACAAAGGTAACCCAAAAGAAAATTTTAACATCTAAACAATATGAATCAGAATTCAATGCAACTTCTACTAGTCTTATGAATCGTCACCTTCTTACAGTTAACAAACTATTGAATAAGAGCGCATTCTGTACTGCTCCAATTCGAATTCTAATAATAAGCTTCATAATAACCACTGTTCTAATTAAGTTACCAAAGCAGAGCTTATAGTAACCTTAAAGCTACATTAACAACATAAAATTTGGTCACAGAGTCATAGAAATGCTCAACAAAACAAATGACAAAGACATTATTGCCAATCCCCTTCCTATATTAAAAACATCGATCTTAGCTTAGATTAATATCCACTTTCTAAAAGGCAAAGAGTCGCAAAAAAATAAAAAAGCCAGTACGAAATTTGACAAACATAACACACACAAATTTAGAAAGATAAACGGAGAAGACAACAACGTACGGGTACCGAATTGGCCGTCAAGGTGCCGCTAGCGGAGACTGAGAAAGAGCCGCGGAGCCTCGAAACAAGTGTCCGCCTGGGACGCGGTGGTACCGGACACGGCAATTGGTAGCTGAATGAACGGAGAGATACGGCGGGGGCGCGGTGGTTTGCGAAGGCTAGAGGAGGTTCCGGGAGAAGAAGAATTGAGTCCATCGTGTCCGGTTCGGTTTGTTCCTTGTAATTGACGAAGTGTTTGGGAAGTGGAGAGAAACTGTGGACTGTGAAGGTCGGAGAAGCCGAAAATAAGATTATTGGCCCCCGTCTTTTTTTATCTTTTCTTTCATCTTTATATATAAAAAAAAGTGCCCAAGCCGACCCAACCTCACTATTTGTATTGGACCACGCATAGTGAGAGAGAAAACACAACATGTGACCTCTCATATTTCTCTTCAATAAGAAATTTGAGATTCACTTTTTACTTAAACCAAAAATTATTGATATCTTAATTTGATAATAACACGTGTAATTATTAGAAGCATGTTGAAACTCTATAATAAAATATTTATAAATAAAAAAACGTCATTCAAAATAGACCATGCAAACTAGCAAGGTGTTTTGTTTGTTATTGGGTCAAAAGGCCACAACTTTTTTCTTTTTTTTATATAAAATAGAATTTCTACTCTAACCTAATCTAAGTGTATATGTGTGTGAAGCTCCCTCTTGAAAACTTGAACCCCGGCCCTTACCTCCCACCCCCCATAAGCACTTAAACTTGCAAAATGACCAACGCACCAAGGGTGTGCGGTGGTCAAAAGGCCACAACTATTGACATAATTTAGTTTTTTTTTCCTTTTCCTTTTTTTTTTCTTTTTTTAAGGAAAGGCACAGATTAGTTGCGTGGTCTCTTTTGAAAAATAAAAATAAAAATTTAGTCTACTATAGTCTATAGATGGAGACAATTACTTTCACACAGCACTATTTTACCTCTCACAATTGATCATGTCGAAGTTATAGCAAAATTTGTGATACAAAAATTGTGTCATAGAATTTTTGAGGAAACATAAAGACTTTGTTTGTCTAACACTAAGAGACAAATAGTTCAATAATATTGTTTACTTTTTTTGGTCTGATGATAAAGAACTAGGGTAAACTACGTAAATGGTCTCTATCCTTTACACCATATTTTAATTTGGTCCCTAACATTTTAGTATCGTGTCAACTTAATTCCTGTCATTATCTCATGGATGGAAAAGTCTGATGTGTCAAACGGCCTAAATAAAAAATTAATTTATTGTCACATCAATGGACACATGTCCTGCCACGTTAGTTTTTTTTAATCCAAATCATATTTATTTTTTTTTATAAGAAAGGTACATAAGTGTTTTTTTTTTATTGGTCTCATACCAAAATTAATTTAACCCAAATCAATTTATTTATCTTTTATCCGTTGATGTGACTTGTTCGATTCCTTGCCAGACGATCTTGTCATTTCCATTCTATGCAAACTTAGCTCCTCCGCCACTTGCTCCTCCGATTTCGCCAACGTTCTCCTCACGTACGTCCTTCTCTTCTTCCTTATGAAAAATAAATTCCGACCATTCCACCGGAGTTTTTCATTTCTGAAATGTGAAAAACATTAAAGACTATTGTAGGGGTATTGGGCCCAGTAATTTATGAAGGACGGCCCAACGAAGTCTTTTGGGCTAGAAACCCAAATCCGAAAACATCAAAATGATCGTGGAGTATTTAAATGTCCCAAAACGTCCGAGGAGTAGATTTGTCCTCGGAATGTTAAGCCGAGGACATAGGAAGAGAAATTTAGTGTCCCCGAGTTAGGTTATAAAGAGTCCTACAACTATGGGGATACACAGTATACGTGGAGGACAATAAGAAAGAGCGGTGGAATGTCTAAAGTAAAGCTGCTACCACCGCCCATACATTAAAAGCTCTGTAATTGATACGCTGACTGTATAGATGGAAGGATGGGACCTGAGCATAGAGCTTGGAACTTGGTCCCTAATCCCAGCGGGCTTTAGGGAAGAATGGATGGGACAAGTATCCAAAAATCAGGATTGCAACCAGAAAGTGGAAGATGATGAAGAGAAGGAAAAGAATATAAATAGAAGGGGAGGCATACGAAGAAGGGGAGGCTTTTTAAGAAAGAAAAAGGGTATGATAATCAATATTTGTATCCAAACTTGAGAAATACTATTATAAACTATCCTCGGAAACAGTCCGAGGAGGAATTCTCAGTCTTACTCTTTGCAAACGATTCTTTGTTTTGTTCCATTGGGCCCAAAGCCCGTTCTTTTTGTAATTGTCTAAACCATCCTTGAAATCTAGATTACAAACCCATCCTCTACAAATTCATTGTGAAGAAAGGCCTTTCAAGCCCATTTCCTCCCAGTCGTGGTTCGGGAATTTGAATTGTGTCCTTACAACTATTTTTTTTTAACGTAGTAAAATTCCCGATATTGATGGGTTGTTTTTGAATTTTGAATCTAATGTAACCAATTGTTGTATGCAACGAAGTTTTATAGGTGCAAGAGGTTAAACGGTTAAGGACTCAATTCCTTAGTGTTATCAAAAACTTCTTAGAAAACATTCACCATTAGAGCCAAGAACTGGTTCGAGTTTGCTCACCGCTTCTTGAAACTCTGCGCCATGCCAGAAACGTCGAAGCCTGTTACACTTTCAATTTTCTTATAAAAAAAATGATTTGGTTAAATTAATTTGGGTTAAAAAAAAACCTAACGTGGTAGGACATGTGTCCGTTGATGTGGCAATAAAATAATTTTTTATTTAGGCCATTTGACACGTCAGACTTTTCCATCCATGAGATAACGTCAAGGACTAAATTGACACGACACTAAAAGGTTAGAAACCAAATTGACACAATTGAAAGGTTAAGAACCAAATTGAAATACAGTGTAAAGGATAGGGACCATTTATGTAGTTTACCCTAAAGAACTATTATTAAGAGCGGACACTATAAATTGAAACTCTCTAAAAAAAACTAGGGTTTAGTAAATCCATTATTGCCCATTATTTTAACTATCAAAATATCAAAAACAGAAATGTATAGACCATCATTTTATAACTTTAGATTATAATTCTATATAGATTTATTGCAACATCGATAATGATCACTTGCAAACCAATCACTAACACTCTTATGCTTAAGTAGCTGAATTTTTATTTTTCGACGATTCAAATGTGTACTAGTGTTGTTACTTATGGAAGACCGTTAATGTGGTATAACAGTTATAATCGTTGGCGTGATTATGGGGGTCCTAAGGGGAAAATGGGTTTTTGCCCTTTTCTCGAATAAAAATAAGCATGTTGCCCCCTTTCCAAAACTAATTAAGGAAATGCCCCTTTTTTGAAACTCGATTTTCTCAAAATCAAGTTTCAAAAAAAAAAATTATGGGGCCCTATAGCGACGTTTTAAGGACCTATAGCGGCATTTTGTGGCTGTATAGCGACATTTTGGAACAACTGTGCCAAAAGAACACAGGGCTTAACATTCAGGAGGACCAAGAAGGCACCAACACTGAGAGAAGGGACCAAGAAGGGCCGGAGGGCAGCAATGCCCCAAGTAAACAAGAGTGATAGGATATAAGCCATCCATCCACCGCAGATACGGCTTCACCATAAATGGTCGCTGAGATGCAGATGATGAAAGAAAGGATGGACTTCATGATGAACGCCCTAGAGGACGGGTGTCGAGCGACATTGACAAGTTGGTCCATCGAACGAATTCACCTTTCACTGCATCCATCACATCGTTCTCCCTTCCACCGAAGTTCCGCATGCCGCAGGTAGAGACCTACGACGGATCTAAGGATCCCTTAAATCACCCAGAGTCTTTCAAAACCCTAATGCACCTACAAGGCATAGCAGATGAGATCATATGTAGGGTCTTTCCCACTACGCTGAAGGGCCCCGCAAGGGTATGGTTTAGCAGGTTGAGGCCAAACTCCATCAGTACCTTCAAAGAGTTGAGCGCCCAGTTTGCCTCGCACTTTATCGGGGGCATAGGTATAAGAAGTCCATTGCATGCCTGATGAACATCAAGCAACACTTTAACAAGGAGGCCCTCTCGATTGATGAAGCTGACGACAAGATACTTGTGGCTGCATTCACCAATGGATTACGGAAGGGGAAGTTTTTGTTTTCCTTATACAAAAATGACCTGAAAACCTTGTCGGATGTACTTTACATGGCTACTAAGTACATGAACACGGAGGACGCGTTGCTTGCTTGAAAAGAGAAGCCCAAGAAGAGGGAAAGATAAGAAGAAGCACGACAGGACAGGGGATAGAAGACAACAAGGACTGGAAACAGACGAGAGGATAGGTGCCCTAAACCCCCCACTGGAAGGTTCGCGAGCTTCACCCTGCTAAATGCCCCAATCGATCAAGTCTTGATGCAGATCAAGGATGAAGGAGCCTTGATATTTCCTGGCAAACTAAAGGGAGACCCCAGTAAGAGGTCCAAAGACAAGTACTACCGTTTTCACCATGATCATGGTCACGATACATCCGACTACTACAACTTGAAGCAGCAGATAAAAGCCCTTATCAAACAAGGAAAGTTGCAAAGATTCATCAGCAAGGAAAGGACGGACCAACCACAAGAGCAAGCCATCCAAAGGGAAAATGAGTGTCCTAGGCCACCCCTAGGAGACATAAAGATGATCGTAAGGCACGCAAGACCTACCTCAAGATGGTCCAGAATGTCCAGCTGATGGGTTTAACCCCAAAGATGGCACACATCAACAACCCTGTAACTGGGTTCACAGCGGAGGATGCTCAACATCTCCACCACCCACACGATGATGCGCTTGTAGGTAGCATGTTGGGGACTACAATACTTACCAGGTCCTTGTGGACAATGGGAGCTCTGCTGATATCCTCTACTACCCGGCGTTCCAGCAGATGAGAATTGAGAAAGAACAGCTGGTTCCAACTAATGCGCCACTCATTGAATTCAGAGGAACAAGAGTATACCCCTTTGGTGCGATCACTTTGCCTGTAACAGTCGGTGATTACTCTTAACAGATTACCAAGGATGTCACATTCCTGGATGTTGACTGTTCATCCGCATACAATGCCATTATGGGTCGTCCTACCCTTAACTCATGAAAGGCCATAACTTTAACTTACCACCTGATGATCAAGTTCCTCACCGAGTATAGAATGAGAGAGGTACGTGGAGATCAAGTAGCAGCGCGCGAGTGCTACATTGCCATGCTGGAGATGGACTATCGTTTACAAACCATGTGCATAGAAGAACAGCAAATGGTGGCAAAGCCCGTGAAGGGGCTGGAAGAGGTACTCCTTGATGACTCTAGGCCTGAGCGAACGATCAGGATCGTCATTATCGCTAGCCTACCAGTCCGTCAGGCACTCACAGCATTTCTAAGGGAGAACCAGGATGTCTTCGCCTGGAGCCATGAAAACATGCCCAGAATTGATCCTTCGGTCATAGTCCACAAGTTGAATGTATCGCCCTTTTTTTCTCCCATCCGTCAGAAGAAACGGGTGTTTGCGCAGGAGTGGGACAAGGCCATAGTAGAAGAGGTTCACAAATTACAGGAAGCAAACTTCATACGAGAAGTATACTACCCCGATTGGCTGGCCAACATAGTGATGGTCAAAAAGGCCAATGGGAAGTGGAGGCTGTGCGTGGACTTCACGGACTTAAACAGTGCATGCCCCAAGGACAGCTACCCACTTACGCAGATTGACATCTTGGTGGATTCAACAGTAAGACACTAGTTGCTGAACTTCATGGATGCATTTTTTGGTTACAACCAGATCAAGCTGGACGAAGCTGATCAGGAGAGACTTCATTCATCACCAGTTAGGGTCTCTTCTGCTATAAATTAATGCCATTCGGACTCAAGAATGCAAGCGCCACATATCAAAGGCTGATGAACAAGATGTTCGCACATCAGATTGGAAAGAACGTCCAAGTCTATGTGGACGACATGTTGGTAAAAAGACAACAGGAAGATGACTATTTGGAAAACCTCAAGGAAACCTTTGATACCCTTCGCTCTTACAACTGTTAGAAAATTTGGTTTTGTATCTCATACAAAACATACAGCGGAAGCAGTAAACATGAATTTATTTCATCCATGATTAATAACATGCACTATGTAAATTTCAAAATCTAAGAACAAGATAGTTTACCTTGGAGTGGTGAAATCTAAAACAAAAGATTAGAAGTACTTGGGAACACTTTTAATCTTCACTCCAATTCCACTTTATGCCCAAGAAGTGTGGTCTCTCAATCAGTTTTTAAGGGAGAATAATTGAGTGGCTTCACTCACACACACACACACACACACACCATTTCACAATGATGTGTCTTTCTCTCTGTTCCTTATAAAAAATTTTGCATGCTTCTCCCTTTATAACTAACTGATTATCTAATTGGGTTGACCTATTGGGCCTTTCCAATTGGGTTTTAGTGTGTGGCTTGGAGTGGGACCAATAAGACACTAGCTCCAATAGGCCTTGGGCTTTTCTGTCAACTCTTGACAAGTCTAAAGTTACCATTAATTATATTTAATATCACTATATAAATATAAAATATTCATAGTAATACAAAGTCATGAATGTAGACAGTCACTTTGAAGATTATAACATTT
This sequence comes from Castanea sativa, assembly GCF_040712315.1. Taxonomy (NCBI): domain Eukaryota; kingdom Viridiplantae; phylum Streptophyta; class Magnoliopsida; order Fagales; family Fagaceae; genus Castanea; species Castanea sativa. Next base: position 43,231,410 of record NC_134014.1, read on the forward strand.
TAATCCTTAAGTACCTAGTTTAATCTTTTAAGTTATTCATCATATATTTATGAAATCCAATTTCATAAATATAAACTTTAGTATCTCCTTACTAAAGTGGTTAGGCCTAACACTCTGAATAACCAAACCCATTAAACTTATCTCAAGGGAATATTTTATATCTCCGTTAAGAGATTATGAATTCCATCTTAAAAATATATGTTTCATCAACACTAAATGCGACTGCCCAACATACTAAGGTTTTGATCGTGACTTTAGATCTCGACTTTAGATCTCACTCCTAATATATCAAAGTAACCTACACCTTATGATCAGGTCCATTATCCTCTCAGGATTAAGAGTTCATGCAAATAAAAGTCGTGAGATTTATTATTCATTTGACAGTCGTTAGGAGAATAATAAATTTCGCAGCGGTCTAGTTCAATATGTCTTAACTCTTAAAACATATCAACATACCAACTAGAAGTCTCCACTTCCATGATCAAAACAAATCATCTTAGTTGATATGTTATAGTCTTCGCAGATGAAATGCCCAATTTCATCACCGATTACGAACTATAATTCTGAACTTATAAAGAACTTGTGATTTATATCTTCTATGACTTTTCACATAAATCGCATACTATGCATCTCATGGACTATATGATAATGTCCAAATATTCATGTTACTATTATTTTAGATAATAATAAAACAACTTTATTTATAATAACATTAAGTCATACATAATGTCATACATAGCATCATACAATAGGATTTAAAGGCACACATCCTAACAACAACATGAAGCTGAATCTGGACAAATGCGCATTTGGGGTGACGGCCGAAAAATTATTGGGGTTTATGGTATCTTAGAGAGGTATTGAGGTTAACCCAAACAAGATACATGCAATAATGGAGATGACGCCGCCAACAAACATCAAGGGAGTACAAAGCCTCAACGGTAAAATAGCCGTACTAAACACGTTCGTCTCAAGAGCAACGAACAAATGCCTACACTTTCGCACATTGAAGAAGTCATTTGAGTAGACGGCTGAGTGTCAGTAGGCATTTGAAGACCTGAAAGTATACCTGTCTTCCCCACCGTTGTTTAGTCCCTCCAAACCAGGGGAAGAATCGTTCCTCTATCAAGTCATCTCCCCAGCGGCTATCAACGCAGCCTTAGTCACAGAAGAAGACAAGGTACAGAAGCCTGTATACTACACTAGCCGGGCACTCCAAGGCGCAAAAGGGAGGCACCCCCCGATGAAGAAGCTCGCCTTTACGTTAGTGATCGGGGCTTGTAAGCTCAAGCCATACTTCCAGGCCCACATTGTGGTTGTCCTAACAAACAAGCCTTTACAAAGAGAAATGAGCAGCCTTGAAGCCATTGGACGGATGACGCTAAGGGCAATTAAGTTGAGTGAATTCGACGTACAATATCGCTCACGTACGGCCATAAAGGGGCAAGTTGTCGCTGACTTCATCGTGGAATTCACCAACATGGAAGGCTAGGGGGCATGAGCGCAGCCCCAATAGAGCATCCACACCAACGGATCGTCCAACAGACAGGCAGGCGGAGCTAGTATAGTACTCCATTCCCTAGAAGGGGACGAGATCAAATGCATAGTCCGACTCAATTTCCCTACAACCAATAATGAAGCGGAGTATGAAGTTTTAGTAGCAAGGCTGGATCTCGTCAAAGCAGCAAGAGCCACAAATGTGGTCGTATATTGCGACTTTCAAGTAGTCACGAGTCAAGTAAATGGCAACTACGAGTGCAAGGGTGAACAGATGAAGAAGTACCTGGAGCAAATGAAGAAACAAATGAACGACCTTTAAGCAAAATTTGTTCAAATCCCAAGGGAGGAAAATGAGCAAGTCGACCATCTTGCCAAGACTGCATTAGTAGAGCATATGCACATCCCAAGTCAGGTACTATCCTTTGTCCAGATCTCACCATTAATAGACGATGTCAGTATGTAGAAGATAGGTTTCGAGAACAATTGGACTACACCATTAATCTCCTACCTAAAAAACGTCACGCTACCTGACAGTAAGGAGGTTGCAAGGAAGTTAAAGGTTTAGGCAGCACGGTTCGTGCAAATCAAAGACATCTTATACAAAAGAGGCTTCTCCCGCCCATACCTAAGGTGTCTTAGTTTTAAGGAGGCAGGCTATGTCATAAGAGAAGTCCACGAAGGAATCTGCAAAAATCATTCCGGATCATGATCTTTAGTGCACAAGCTGGTATGGGCAAGATATTATTGGCCTACCATGCAAAAGGATGCCCATGCATATGTCAAAATTTGCGACAAGTGTTAGAGGTATCATCAGACAACCAACAGAGGAGCTCACTCCAGTAATGGCCCCATGGCCATTTGTTCATGGGCCCGTTCCTAACAGCAATCAGACAGTTGAAGTTTCTAGTAGTCGGCATAGATTACTTCACCAAATGGGTGGAGGCCAAAGCCTTGGCCACCATCACGGAGAATAACATACAAAGCTTTGTATGGAGGAACATTATTTGCAAGTACGATATACTTAGAGTACTAGTCTTAGACAAAGGGAAGCAGTTCGACAACGACTCATTCAAAGATTTTTGCTCATAGTTAGAGATCAAAAATCACTACTCCTCACCCGCCCACCCTCAGGCCAATAAACAAGTTGACGTCACGAACCGATCCTTGCTCAAAATCATCAAGACTCGGCTCGAGGGGCCAAAGGGTATATAGCTGGAAGAGCTGTCAAGCATCCTATGGGCATACAAGACGATGATAAGAACACCTATAGGAGAGACATCGTTTCAACTAAAGTACAGATGCGAGGCTGTTATCCCAGTTAAAGTCGGACTCACAAGCTACAAGGTAGAGAACCATGACAAAAGCAGGAACGATGATGCTATGCTCCTACAGCTAGACTTGGTAGATGAGGTTAGAGCAACAGCTGAACAAAGGTTAGTGCGGTTCCAGGATCTCATGGCCAAACACTACAACTCCAAGGTCAGACATAGAGATTTCCAAGTTGGAGATCTCGTTTTGAGAAAAGTAACGGGTGACTCAAGAGACCATTCCTAGGGAAAGCTATGACCTAACTGGGAAGGACCTTAGAGGGTCACTTCATGCTAGATGAGCAAAAGTTACACCACCCATGGAACACGAAGCACTTGAAGAAGTACTACCAGTAGACAAGGGCACGTACAATGACACTCCTCATTTTCTATTTTTTTTCTTTTAGTTAATTTTTACTATTTGCAGTACTTTTTAAGCTCGAAGAGTAGTTTTTCATTCTTTAAGAATAATTTCTACATGCGTATTTATCACAATAAGAGGAGATTCAGATATGTCATGTGCATGTTTACAAAAATAATTATTAAGTCCATAAGTAGACAAGTTCATCCCAAGGGATGATTTGAATTTATGAAGTCCACAAATGGACGGGTTCATCCTAAGGGATAATTTAAATTTATTAAATCCACAAGTGGATGGGTTCATCCCAAGGGATGATTCGAATTTATGAAGTCCACAAGCGAACGGGTTCATCCCAAGTGATGATTTAAATTTATTAAGTCTACATGTGGACGGGTTCATCCCAAGGGATGATTTGAATTTATTAAGTCCAAAGTGGACAGATTCATCCCAATGGATGATTTAAATTTATCAAGTCCACAAGTAGATGGGTCCATCCTAAGGGATGATTTGAATTTATTAAGTCCTCAAGTGGACGGGTCCATCCTAAGGGATGATTTGAGTTTATTAAGTCTCACAGTGGACGAGTTCATCCCAAGTGATGATCCAAAATTATTAAGTCCCATAGCGGACAGGCTTATCCCAAGTAATGATTCAAAATTATTAAGTCTCATAGTGGACGAGTTCATCCTTAGTGATGGTCCAACATAATAAAGTCCAATAGTGGACAGGTTCATCCCAGAAGATGATCGAAAGTTGTTAGGTCCATGAAGGGGACGGCTTCATTCCAAGGGGACAACTTCATCCTAAAGGATGGCATGAACTTATAAAGTCTTTGAATGACTGAATCCAATATTAAGTCTACGAGTAAACGGGTCCATCCCAAAGGACGCCCTGAAAATATTAAGTAACTGAGAGGACGGATCCATTATAAAGTCCTCAGAAAGAACAGATCAGGAACAAAGCATACGATCAAAATGCTAAGTCCAAAGAAACACCAAGATAAACGGGTGGATATGCAAAATATATAATCAAAACACAAGCGACAGATACCAAAATGTTATAAAGGCCCATAAAGGGAAAATGTCTATGTCTACATGCAAGACCTAGATAACAATAGGCAATGATTAAATTAACAAACATTGTTCTCCCAAAAGATCTTTACATTCAAAAGAGGAAAACAATAATTAAATCAAAATAAAAAATCTACTGTTGGTCCACTAGGTTCTCTCTGTCCTTCCCTTCAGCCATCTGATTCCCCTCAAGTGGACGAGCCTCATCCCTGACAGATTTGGCTTGATCTTCATAAGGAGCAGTCTCTTGGTCACCTTGACGGTCGACGGTGGTGTCATTAGAAAATAACTCGTTAGTATCTTCTTGATCAACAGAACGGGCTCGGGTTTAGCCTTGGGTGTTAATGGAGATATGGGACAAGTCCAGATTCGGGAAGGAGGCCTTAATTTGACGGAGGCAGTCATTGAAGCCGTCGGTGAAAGAGCCACCCAATTCATATAAAAGGGCATCGAAGTTACGATACTCCTTTATCGCGTCCTCCTTAGGCCAACGGAGCTGCTCCTTTGACTTGGAAATCTCATCCTTCTTGTTATTGAGCACTTTTTTTAGTACATTTGTCTGCTTCTCCAACTTGTCCAAGAGCTTTTTCATCAGGTCAAGCTTATTCTTCTGGACCACCTTCTAGGCCTTCAGCTCCCCCAATTCCACCTTCATCGCCTTCACCTTCACCCTTACACGATCCATCACCATCTCTTAAGACACGCAACGGTCCATCAGATCCTTCATCATGAGCATCCCTTACAATAATAAAAATTAGAAAGCAGAGACAATAAGACGGAAAGGAGAGAAGGATGGATATACATACTTGTGCAATGCTGAAAAGGCCCATCTCCCCCATTGCCTCAGTTGCATGGTTGCCCAAGTCCTCATAGTCATCATCTTTGATGATGGACGGAAGTTTCTTGAGTGCATACCGCGAGTCCTCACGGACGATGACGGAGCGCTTTTTAGTGATAGGACCCTGACCCATCATAAGGCCTTTGCCCTTCCCATGACCAGACAGAGGATGTAGCTTGTTTGAGTCTAAATTCTCCTCGACGGCTGCCCCACTGTAACCCTGGGTTTCTTAGGAAGACGGTCAGTCTTGTCCAAAGGTTTCCTTTTTGTGGACAAGCTGGCCAGACCTGTTCCCTTGGGAGGCAGGCTTCCTTCCTACTTCTTCCGCGCAGTAGTCTGTTGTTTGATGAAAGCCCTCCTCTTACCGTCTTCCATTTCTGCATCAAAATGGATGGAAAGAAAGAGTTAGGTAAATTATTATAAATAAAAGAAAAAGTAAAGAGCAACAAACTTACGTCCGCATGCTTGACTATCATAGTGACGAGTAGTTGTGGTAGGTTCAGGACTGTCACAATACCAATGGATCGTGTCCAAGGTAACAAGCTTTGCCCATGTCCTCTCTACCAATTTGGTCTTAAAGATTTTTTCCAAAAAACTCCACTGCTCTAGGGTCAACTCTAGGCGATCTCGAGCTGCAAAAAGGGGACAGTTAGGCCAACACGACAAATAATAAGAAACAAAATTTAAACTAGATGGACGTGTACCAGACGGAGGCATTATACCCCAAATTTTGTCCACAGGCATTGATGGTGCAAAAAATCAACAGTTAAGATCCTTGTCGTAGCCGATGGACGATGCTGTGGATGGGATCGTCTTTGTAGATTAGAAACCTGCAAAATGAGCTAGGTGGAAGAGTAACACATTGGTGTGGCGCCAGCCACACCGCCTCTGATGCTTAAGTCAGTAAGAGAAAAAGATTATAGAGAGAAAACGAGTAGAGAGTGATTTCGTAGAGTATTTGTGTGTAATTAGGCGTACCTTAGGTTTCTATTATCTTCTCTTTTATAGTTGTATGCCTCATTAATAGGCAATGATGTGCTGCATTTATGCTCAACGGTTAGTGTGTTACAGAATATTTGTCTAGAGGCCACAACTCATTCTGTGACCGTTGGTCCATCAGTTACATTTTTTCATCAATGATCGTAATAAATACGTAACATCTTATCTAGGTGAATGACGACCTCTGTATAATGATGACCATAAAATTCTGGTTCATTAGACATGTACTCTTGATCGTCAGGGTGACATATCTAGTTTTCCCCCTGAATGAAGAAGTACCGACTCATCCAGTTTCTATTTGAATCAAGGGTGTCGCACACTAGCCTAAGTACCAGCTTCCTTGGTAGGAAACTGTACATACCCTTAGACTGGTTAATTTCTGATGGACGGTAGCAGTGGAAGAACTCCTCCACCATCATTTTACACTCCCCATTAGTCAAGACTCTATATAACACTTCCGCGCCAAGGAAGACTCTCCAAGCATTCAGAGAGATCTGGGAGACGACCAGCCCCAAATATCAAAGTAGACGGGAGTGAAAGGCACTTAAAAGGAATCTAAGTCCCGCCTTAAGCATTTGCTCATAAACCCCAACGTCTTCAACACCCCGGTAGTAGCATATTTCAATTTTGAAAGGCAGAAGGATGGGGATGTCAACGGGAATCTGATATTTTTCCCTAAGAATCTCAAATTGTTTTTGCTTGATGCTAGAATTGAAGTTAGTTACCATCCATGACTAGAGAAGGAGAAACTCCCTAAGGCCATCAGGACCTATGATGGATTGGATGGGAGGTTGAACATAGTATACATCTTCACTGTTTGAATCCCCACCTAAATCACCCTCTGATCCGACCACGTCCAAGTCCTCATCCTTCTTCGCAGAAGGAGAGTTAGCCGACGGAACCCTTTCATCATTATAGGTGTTGTGGTCATCCTGACCTGATGAAAACACCTCATCATAGCAGGCTCCTTTGCAAACACACGATTGTTCACTTGACACCTTACTAGACATCTATCACCTACACGTGACGGATAAACCCCTAAGACTCTACAGGTCTACATAAGCGACGGACATGCAATATTTAAAGTGAATAGCAAAAAAGAGTTCAACAGAAGGTGAAGGATACTTATAGTTGAACAACACAATGGAAAAGGTGTGGCGGAGAAAGCAAGAGGACGGTAGCGCTTTGACTGGAAATTCGTTGCAAATGAAAGAGAGAAGCAACATATATATAAAGGGAACTGCACGGAAGACAAAGAGACACTTCGGTCCAAGTGATTAACCACTAAAAACATGCCACATGCCCCTACTACATTAATGACTCTAGGCTATCCTGTTAATCATAACGCGTTTCCCAAGGGTTGAATTAGACTGTCACTCCACAGGTCCATCCGGAAAATAAGGCAACGAACCCATAAAGTGAGGGGACAACTGAAGAGGATAAAATTAAGGTAGACGAACTCGTTCAATAAAACCTGCCATAGGCGATGGTACTAGGATAATGGATGATTAAAACATAAGGAGAAGACGGCGGATTAATACACCGGATGAAGAATATATAAGACGGATTAATCCTCCATAGTGGACGAATTCTAGCTAAACGGACACGAGGGGGACGAATATCAAGGTCACATGGCATCTACATGGCTTAAGTTGTCTCCAAGGAACCCTCAATAGAAATGTCTTGCACTCTACGATTAACCCTAGCCAATGGAATCCCGATATGGGAAGAATCTCGCAAAATACGTACATTTATAAGGATCTTCCCCAAAAGGAAGCATCTTCTTAGCCAAGAAAGGAAGGTTGGTTCTACGCTACTATAAAAATCCAAAACCCTCAGAAAATAAGGTACGCATAATTTACCCCAGTTCTGGCACTCTAGAATTGTGAAAATTTTCTAACTTAACATTCGGAGGGTATTTGGTCGGTACCACACCGATACTCTCTATAGGGTCTTCTTCTTCTTCTTTGTTGTGCAGGTCTTGTTTAAGAGCACACAGGGACCGTGTAATTTACTGACGATTTCCAGCATCATCAAATGATTTTAAAGAACTAAAGTGATTTAGGTGTGTGTGTGGTGTGATGTATCATGTATGTATGCTAAAATATATAGAAAATGTGCATAATGAAAATTGTAGTGTAAGGTAGGAAGCCGAAACTAGGTAATAGAGGCGGCTCACTGAGAATGTGAAAAATAATATCTTTTCAATATCATATATCTTGCCTCTCCATAGAAATGGGAGTTCCCTTGTTTTGAGGTACCAAAAGTTGTACTAAAAATCAAAATAAGATGTCTATCTCCCATGAAACTCTAAAAATGTGGGGGTGGGGGTATACTAAATAAAGATACTTGTTTCTGATACAAATACTGATTGACACTTGTTTTTAGGTAAAATATAAACACAAGTTTTGATTTTTTATTGAAGTGTTTATGGTCAAACTTTTCACTTTTTTAAAGTCTAACCTCATGCATATGCATAAGTACAATTAAATATAATTTTATATATATATGAGGTCAAATTATACCTTGGATAAGAATTACACATTTTATAAGTCATAGATATATACACGAGATTTATTCTTTTTTTTATGTGTGTGTGTGCGCGCGTGTGTGTATTGAATGCACACATAAGTTTACTTTTTTTATTATTATTAGGTTTTTAATGGGTTGTTTATATTAGACTTTTCGTTTTTCGCATCACATTGACTTATTTAGAACAATTTTGTTTTTAACCAAAAAAAAAACTTAGATAGGAAATGTGAAGCAAAATTAAAAAATAATTGGAATCCAATTTAAAATCTAATTAGATTTTCTGGAATAAAAGTGCTGGAATAAACGTTTGGGCTTTGGGCCTAATTGGTTGGTATAAGTCTGTTTGGTCAGGATCTCTAGGCCCACCGGTCAAACCGCACTGTATTGGTACGAGGAGTTGTCCGAGGAGGAGTATATCCTCGGACAGACCTAGTAAGGACCTTGGGACTTGCTAAATGGCTTAGAGGCAGAATTCTGGAAGAACTGGTGGGTAAAAGTATGGTCCAAGCACCCTTTAGAAGTAGAAACATGTGAGAAATATCTGAGGAAAAAGCTGCTACCACCACATTAAAGGCCCTGCATCTACTTCCTTGTCCGCATTAATGGAGAAATGACCTCTGAACAGTAGAATTCAGCCTTCCTGCTATTATTTGAAGACTTCAAGAAGGTGGTGGATGGGACAAGTATCTAAGAGGAAGATTTGTGTAACACGTGGACAAAACAGGGAAGAATAAGAAGTATATAAGAAGACGAGAGAGGAAAGAAAGGGAGACTTCCTTCTTAGCTAAAAAAGAACTAAGAATTGTAATCTTTGGCTTAGAAAAAGAAATACTATACAAATTGTCCTCGGCTTACGTCCGAGGAGGTTTCTTCGTCATATTCACTTGTCACTTGCATAGATTGCGGCATTCTAGCCTGTTGATCAGCTTCCAATATCCCAAACCTAGGTTTTAAACTCATACTCTTACAAATTTCATTATATAAGGCTCTTTGGGCCTGAGCCCATCACTTGTTTTTGGGTCCAGGTACCACTTGTGCACTAACAATTGGCGCCGTCTGTGGGAAATCTAGTGTTGAAGGAATTGGAACATCATGGCAGGCTTGGGTTCACATCATGCAGAATCTCAGGCATCCTAGTGTGAAGATCTTTTTTAACGTCTTGAGTGTCGAAGGGATCGAGAGGGAAGCGTGCATACCGTATATCCTAACGCAAGCATTCGCATGGTGGAAGCAGTGCCACCCATGAGGATGAGGCCAAGGCCATGCAAAGGGAGATTGACCACCTAAAAAAAAAAGCTACGCCATGTCAGACGGAGGCGAGCTTCACCCCCATCTAATCCTTCCTCAGGAGGGTCCCGGGAAAGCAGTTACAGTCCAAGGTCCAAGACTCCCCTTGGCGAAACCTTCTCTTATGAAAAAGACGATCTACCAAGTCGTAAGCATAAGAAGCTTCCCTCTAGGGGCTTGGGGAACGATGCTATGAGCCGAGCGTTACACCAACTCTCTAAATCGTCATTCTCACGCAGGATCGAGAAGGGAAGGCTCCCTAGGCGGTTCACCCAGCCCACCTTCACCATTTATAATGGCAGGACAGACCCAGTGGAACATGTGAGCCACTTTAATCAGAGGATGGCGGTGCATTCTCAAAACGAAACCTTGATGTGCAAAGTCTTTCCTTCTAGCCTGGGACCTGTTGCTATGAGATGGTTTAACGGACTAAAGTTGGGGTCTGTTGATTCGTTCATGGAACTTACTAAGGCATTCGCGTCTCGATTCATTACATGCAGTAGAGTCCCTCGACCCTAGACTCGCTATTATCTATGGCCATGAGGGAGAGTGAGACATTGAAAGCATACTCCGACAGGTATTGGGAGATGTTTAACGAGATCGATGAAGATTTTGACGAAATGACGATTAATACTTTTAAAGTGGGTCTTCCCACTGATCATGATTTAAGGAAATCCCTGACCAAAAAGCCCGTACGAAGTGTACGTCGCCTCATGGACCGCATCGACGAGTACAAAAGAGTTGAGGAAGATCAACAACAAGGTAAGGGTAAGGCGAAGGTTATCTTGCAGGAGAGAAGGGATTTCAGGTCGGACAGGTACCATAACAATAATCCGAGGAGAGATTACTCTAGGCAATCTGGCTCAGCTACCCCTCAAGTAGTTAATACTGTATTCCGATAACCAGTGCACCAACTGCTAGAGAAAGTCCGTAACGAACCCTACTTCAAGTGGCCTAGTAAGATGGCCGGGGACCCCACGAAGCAGAATCAGAACCTCTTTTGTCAATATCATCAGGATGTGGGTCATACCACCGAGAATTGTCGGACCTTCTAGAACCATTTAGAGCAGCTTGTTAGCGAGAGAAAATTGAAGCAGCACCTGTATCAACCAAACGGGCCAGGCAGTCAATCTGGTTCAAATAATCAAAAGAACAACTCATCTCGGCTGCCTTTGGGGACGATTAACATCATCTTCGCTGCACCTAGCAGGACCGGTTCCTGTCCTACCAGGGTGATGGCAGTGTCACACTCCCAGACCGAGGAGTTAGGCTCGAAGTCGAAGAGGATTAGAGGGACTGTACCTATTTTAGGATTCTCTAATGAAGATAAGGTTGGGACTATTCAACCCCATGATGACGCCCTAGTGGTCACATTGAGGATAGGGAATTACGACGTCAAAAGGGTGATGATCGATCAAAGCAGCGATGCGGATATTATGTACTCTAACTTATTCAAGGGGCTTAAGTTAAAACTAGAGGATCTCACTCCCTATGACTCGCCATTGATAAGTTTTGAAGGGAAGGCTGTTATACCAAAGGGACAAATTCGATTGCCTGTACAGTCTGGCTCGGAAACGGTCGATGTGGACTTTATTGTGGTTAACGCATATTCTCCATACACGGTCATCCTTGCCAGGCCTTGGCTGCATGCTTTGGGTGCCGTCTCCTCGACTTTGCATGTTAAAGTAAAATTTCCTTCGGGGGGATTCATCAAAGAAATTCTTGGTAGCCAATCAGTGGCAAGGCAATGCATATCGGCTGTAGTACTACATCAAACCAAATCAGAGCCATCAGCCTCGACTGTGAAGGACTTATAACAATTAACAACTCTGGATGCGCCCGATGCGGTGACAGCAGAGGAGGCCATGTGTGAAGATTTGGAGAGGTTTCTCATAGCTGATGACCTCAAAAGGTTCTTTCAAGTTGGGATACGATTACCCCACCAAGAAAATGGAATTGGTGATGTTTTTGAAAAACAATATCGATGTCTTTGCCTGGGATCCCTATGAGGCTCCGGGGGTTGACCCAAGCTTCATTTGCCATCATTTGAATGTCAATCCTGCCGTTATTCCCAGGAGGCAACCACCTCGACGTTCTTCGAAAGAGCATTCCGAGGCTGTCAAGGAAGAGGTGCTCAAGCTCAAAAGGGCTGGGGCTATTAAAGAAGTTTTCTATCCGGAATGGTTGGTGCACACAGTCGTGGTGAAAAAGAAGAGCGGAAAATGGAGAGTATGTGTGGACTTCATAGACCTGAACAAAGCTTGCCCAAAGGACTCATTCTTGATGCCTCGTATTGATCAGCTAGTGGATGCCATGGTCGGGCATCCTCGGATGAGTTTTTTAGATGCCTTTCAGGGTTATCGCTAAATACCATTGGCGTTGGGTGATCAGGAGAAGACTGCCTTTATTGCTCCTACGGGGAATTATCACTATAAAGTAATGTCGTTCGGTTTAAAAAATGCAGGGGCTACTTACCAAAGGATGATGATTAGGATGTTCGAATCGCAACTTGAAAAGACCATTGAGGTATATGTGGATGATATGGTAGTGAAGAGTAAGACAGTACCTATGCATGTGAAAGATCTGGACAACACTTTTCAAATACTTAGGAAGTACAAGTTGCGCCTTAATGCCTTAAAGTGTTCTTTTGGGGTGGGTTCCGGAAAGTTCCTAGGCTACATGGTGACTCATAGACGAATAGAGGTGAATCCGACACAGGTCAGAGCCATTCAGGGCTTGCAACCACCTCGAAATCCAAAGGAAGTTTAGAAATTGACCGGGATGATTGCTGCTCTCAGTAGATTTATCTCTCAGTCAGCTGGCAGGTGTAGACCTTTTTTCCAACTGTTAAACAAATGGAAAGGATTCCAATGGTCCGAGGAGTGTGCTTTAGCTTTCCAGCAACTTAAGGAATATCTTTCCCGGCCACCCATTATGTTTCGACCGAAGGTCGATGAAATCCTGTTTGCATACCTAGTCGTAGCCATTCGTGCAGTCAGCCTGGTTCTTATAAGGGACGACGGCGGGGTACAAAAACCGGTTTATTATGTCAGCAAATCTTTGAATGAAGCTGAGGTGCGTTATTTGCCTTTAGAGAAGGCAATTCTGGCTGTAGTCCATGCCACACGGAAGCTTCCTCACTATTTTCAGTCCCACACCGTTGTGGTTTTGACTCAACTGCCTCTCAAGTTAGTGTTACGGAGTGCTAACTACTCGAGGAGGGTAGCCAAGTGGGGAACTATTCTAGGAGCTTTTGATATTAAATACATGCCACACACCTCGGTGAAGGGCCAGGTTCTCGTGGACTTGGTGGCAAAATTCGCCGAACCATCGTAAGAAGAAACTGCGAAGGAATCACACATGAATGAAAAATCAGTTGGCATGATCACGGGCAAAAGACCTTCGATTTGGAAAGCGTATGTCGATGGGGCAGCCAACCAGAGGGGGTCTGGCGTTGGACTTATTTTGGTATCCCCTGAGGGAATTATCTTTGAGAAATCATTGAGATTAGCATTCTCGGCCACTAATAACGAGGCCGAGTACGAAGCGGTCTTGGTCGATATGAATATGGTACGAAGAATGGAGGGAAAGGCAATTCATATGTCCTCGGATTCTCAATTAGTCATGGGCCATGTGAAGGGGACCATGGAGGCTAGGGATCCAAGAATGCAAGAGTATCTGACCCAGGTCAAATGTTTACAATCCGAGTTCGATTCTTTCATCCTTTCGCACGTTTCCAGAAGTGAAAACACACATGCAAACTCGTTGGCCACCTTGGCGACATCCTCGGCTCAATATTTGCCTAGGATTATCCTCGTCGAAGACTTGCTAAAACCAACTCTAACCACTGCGAGTGCCGTCCATATCCATCTAGTAAGGCCTGGACCTAGCTGGATTGACCCTATGGTCTCTTTTCTAAAAAGTGATATTATGCCCAAAGACAAGTCCGAAGCAGATAAGATTCGTCGAAAGGCGCCTCGGTTCTGGTTATCCGAGGATCAGAAGTTGTATAAACGCTCATTTTCTGAACCATACTTGCTGTGCGTACATCCTGAAGCAACGGAGGCACTTCTGGAATAATTGCATGAGGGAATTTATGGAAGCCATACTGGGAGAAGATCCTTAGCCGATAGGGCTCTGACTCAGGGATATTGGTGGCCCAATATGTAGAGGGAAGCTCAAGACTACGCAAGAAAGTGTGACCAATGCCAAAGGTTCGCTCCCAATATTCATCAGCCTAGGGGAGTCCTTAATCCTTTGTCCAGTCCTTGGCCATTCGCTCAATGGGGACTGGATATAGTTGGGCTCTTTCCAAGGGCTGTAGGAAACAAAATGTGGCTGCTCGTAGGAACTGATTACTTCACTAAGTGGGTCAAAGCTGAGCCGTTATCAAATATTAGGGATATCGACTCCAAGAAGTTTATTTGGAAGAATATTATCACTAGATTTGGGGTGCCCCACACACTTATTTCAGATAATGGCGTCCAATTTTATAGTAAAGCTTTCAGGAAATATTGTAGTAACATGGGCATCACAAATAGATACTCCACCCTAGCTTATCCTCAGGGAAATTGGCAGGCCGAGGCCGTTAACAAAGTCATAGTCAGTGGACTTAAGAAGAGGCTGGATGATGCGAAGGGTAGATGGGTAGAGGAGTTGCACACGTTCTAGGGACGTATCGGACTACGCCATCCACTGGAGAAACACCCTTCTCCATGACCTATGGGGCCGAGGAAGTGATACCTTTAGAATCTGGTTTTCCCACGTTAAGGACGAGTTCTTTTAGTCTGGGAAATAACGATGGCCTCCTTGAAAAAAGCCTGGATCTGATTGAGGAGCGACGAGAGACCGCCATGGTCCAAATGACTTATTATCAGTAGAAACTTAAACGAGGATATGATGCTCATGTGAAGCTAAGGCCACTAGCACCTGGGGATTTGGTGTTGAGGAAACTTGTGGGTACTGCCAAAAACCCAGCATGGGGAAAGCTAGCACCAAATTGGGAAGGACCATATCGGATCATCTCTGTAGCGGGCATGGGGTCATATCGATTAGCTGATCTAGATGAAAAAATTGTACAACGGCCCTGGAATGTAAACAACCTACGAAGGTATTACTATTAATAAAAAGTATTTTTATCGTTCGTTGTTCAAATTATCAGTATGTACTTGGGTTTATCTCTCATTATTTCTAAGTATCAAACAGAAACTTGGACATGCATGGTCCTCGGACCACATGCTTATGGAAATTGATATCCTATTGTTTGTTAAACAGAACCTTAGTTATGTCGGGTCCTCAGACCTTCTACTTTGGGGAAATTAACATTTCAAGTTACTATTTCTAAGTATCAAACAGAAACTTGGACATGCATGGTCCTCGGACCACATTCCTTGTGAAAATTGATATCCTATTGTTTGTTAAACAGAACCTTAGTTATGTCGGGTCCTCAGACCTTCTACTTTGGGGAAATTAACATTTCAAGTTACTATTTCTAAGTATCAAACAGAAACTTGAACATGCATGGTCCTCGGACCACATGCATTGTGGAAATTGATATCCTGTTGTTTGCTAAACAGAACCTTAGTTATGTTGGGTCCTCAGACCTTCTACTTTGGGGAAATTAACATTTCAAGTTACTATTTCTAAGTATCAAACAGAAACTTGGACATGCATGGCCCTCGGACCACATGCCTTGTGGAAATTGATATCCTACTTTTTGTTAAAAGGAAGTTTAGTTATGTCTGGTCATCGGACCCTTTACTTGAATAGCCTCATGTCCCAAATTGAATTCTAAGTTAAGTTTTTGATTGTGTATTGTTGTGTCACATATGTTATGCTCTTGAGGCATGATTTACAAATATAAGCTAAGTATGTGTACTTTTATTTAAAGTTATGGCAAATTGAAATATTGGAAGTGGAGTTAGTTGTTCCATTCATTCATTTTCGCGCTGATAAGAATTTTCATAGTAAAGATTGGAAGTCAAATGAAAATCAAACCAGTCAAAAGTTCTCATTAATTTCTGTTAATATACATTCAAAGCAAAAACCTAAAAATTTGTTACATAACAAAAAGGGAAGAAGTCCTAACTAGCCTAAGCCCTAAGCCTTAGAAGGGGGGTCCTGCTCGGAAGTGCTGGCAGCCTCTGTTCGTTTCAGCTCTATTTCAAATGAGGTTTGGGTTTGTTTTCCCTTATCTGTTGCCACCGGTGGAGGGACATTGGGCTCGGCACTTTGGCTCGTAGTCTTCTCGGCGCCATCGCCCTGTTCCTTCTCTTTGTTGGAACCCTCAAGTTCTTTAGGAGTTGGATTGGGCTCTGGAATCATGGGGGGAGCGTAGAAGATGCTGTCTCAAGGGCAAGTGCGACAGGAGGAAGTTCTTCGATCACTTGGATGTCTTGGGGGAGCCAAATGTTTTCGGGCTTCCTCAACTCGGAGGTTGTGGGAATCCCTACCACGTTTAAGGCTTCCTCCCACACTTGTTGACAATATTCCCGGCACAGTTCGGCGAACTCCTCGGTTAGCTAGTTTTCTGTCGCTTCCACCATTTCCCTGTAAGCGACCTTCTTCGCGGCCTCCATGGAGTCCTTGAAGGTACGAGCCTCATCCCTCATCCTGGCAAACTCCTTCTTCAGGTCGGAGTTTTCTTGTTGAGTTTTGGATAAGTCTTCATCCTTCTGATGAAGAAGCTTGCGTTGCCCCTCCACCTGGGTCCTCATTGTCTTCAGGCTGGACTCGGCACCGTCCCTTTCCCTTTTAGCTCTGCCGACTATGTGGTTAGTTTCTCGTTCTGTGCAAGAGCTTGGCCTAGGGACTTCTCAGTCTCCTGTCTAATCTCCAATTCAGCTGCAGCTTTCTTCCGAGAGTCTTCCACCCACTTCTCGGCAGCGAAGACTTCCTGAATGGCCTGTGGTGAAGTATTAAAATGAATGCATTATTAGTAGCGTAAATTTAAAGTGCATAAGAATGGTTTTTTCATTAAGGTGTAATGAAAGCAATAAAGTGAGCATAAGACTCAGGTACTCACCAAAGCCAAGTCACTTTTTAGCAAGAGGAACAGATGCGGTTGGTTCATTTTGTCCAGGGCGTCCATGTCCTTGGGCAGAAGAAGAGGGCATTCCAAAGCATCGGCCAGGTGGAGAGCGTGACCTTGTTGGAACGCCCTAATACTAGATTGGCAAAAGATTGGTGCCCCGTCCAGTTTCAGCTCGGGAGACCAGTTGGCTGGTGTATGGCGTATCTCGGCAAGGTCCCGGTTCTCCCCACTTTCCACTAAAGAGGCACGTCCCTTGCCTTTGCCAGTTTGTTGTTGTTGTTGTTGTTGTTGTTGTTGTTGTTTCAACTTCTTCTGCCTCTCCACATCTGCCTCCTCGGCCTCGTTCTTCCTCTTCTTCTTAGGTTCCGGAACGGGAGGCTTAGGATCGGAGGGAGGAGGGGGTGGTGGCAAGGACGGAGGGACCTGGGACCCACCTGTTTCCTTCCTAGAGACTTTCGAGCCCCTCTTATTCATCAGCTTCCGTAGAGTGTCCATATCTTCTTCTTCGGAGCTGGAATCAGGTTGTGCAATTACTAGACCTTGTATGCTCGAAGTTTCGGCGGGCGCATGTTCTTCGTCCGAGAGGATGACGAGTGGATCTTCTCGAGGTCTCTCAACTTCCTCGAGTCGAAACTGGTCGATCTCCTCATCTAACAATTGTTGCGAGGACCCTGGCTCTTCTCGAACAGCAGTTGTCTAGGAATGTGCCAAAAGGGGAATCGCTGCGATCGGGCGAGAATATAGTATGATGGAGGGATCGTCTGGGAGTTCGCGGTTAGAAAGGAAGCCTGGTCGTGCCACGTCTATCCTTCTGCGTTGTTTGTGTCCCGCAGTGTTCGCGTTGTCAATTTCTTGAAAGTCCACTGATAAAGGATCGTATCCTAGTATCAGGTGGGCAGCTCTCACTTGTAGGTCTTCACTGACAAAGACTTCAGAGCGAAGGACGCGATTCAAATCTGCAACGTTGCAAAAGCTTAGACGAGGGCTTACGTGCTGTTTATCTGTGAAAAGAAACGTTCGAGAAGACGAGCATGGTCGGATTAGTGATAAATATCAAGGAAAAAACAATAATGCGCAATATGATTCAAAAACGGCAAAAGTAACGGGATTGAGTCATGGGTTAGGAAATCTAACTCCTATGGAGTCACACCTGACTCTCCCCATTCGACTGGGCAGTGAGGACCGTCAAACCAATTTTTCGAGGCGATGAGATAGTCGTCTTTCATGCCTTTGTTGGATTTGGGAAGACAGGATATCAGCCTAACGAGGCTAGACCTAGATTTAATGTAGTATCCTACACTTTTGAGTTTATGGCACTTGTACATATAGGCAACATCGTGCCATGTGAGGTTCAAACCCATTTGCTCGTTTAGAGCATCGACACAACCTAAGACCCTAAATACGTTTGGTGTGCACTGATCTGGGCATAACCTGTGGTTACGTAGGTATTCGCTGGTTACCTCTTTATGGGGAGGGTCATCCCACCTTCTAGGAAGGTGATCATGTGAATGATAACCTCTCCCTCTTTCCTAGTGTCACCTATGGCTTCTACTGGGCAATATTTCAAGCCTACGTCGTGAGGAATATGATATTTGGCCCTAAAACCCTCCATACCGGTGTCGATATCAACTAGACACTTAAATCTACCCATTTGGTGGGAATGAAATGAAAGTTTGAAGAAGGAAAAGGATCTAGATGGTGGCCGAGGATAGAAGCCGAGAAGGAATGAGTAGAGAAGGTGGAGAACTTACGGGAGTTGATTAGGCGATTCTTCACGAGCTTCTTGAGAGCAAAGATAATGATTAACACTTAGATGTGATTGATTTCTGAAAGAATGGATGGAGAACGGGTTCCCAGGCGTTTTGACGTGCGGGAGGCGGCCTCGAAATTAAAATTCTCCCGCTCAATCTTTTAGAACAAACCTGGGCCGTTGGATGCGTATCTCATCGTTGAACGTGGGGAATAGGATGTAACTTACGGTCATAAATGCGCGCGTTCCGAGTTTCGAAGCGTCAGAGACGGTTTAAGGGAACGAAAAGACCCCTACACATGTGGCGATTTGCAAAGCGTGTGGAGGGTATGCTGTTTGGTTCAAAACTCTATCTCTCTCCTCGGATGGGAGGAAAAATAAAGTTTTGAGGGGCTATTGTGGGGGGTAAAAGTGCTGGAATAAACGTTTGGATTTTGGGTCTGATTGGTTGGTATAAGTCTGTTTGGTCAGGATCTCTAGGCCCACCAGTCAGACCGCACTGTATTGGTCCGAGGAGTTGTCTGAGGAGAAGTATATCCTCGGACAGGCCTAGTAAGGACCATGGGACTTGTTAAATGGCTTAGAGGCAGAATTCTGGAAGAACTGGTGGGTAAAAGTATGGTCCAAGCACCCTTTAGAAGCAGAAACGTGTGAGAAATATCTGAGAAAAAAGCTGCTACCACCACATTAAAGGCCCTGCATCTACCTCCCTAGCCGTATTAATGGAGAAATAACCTCTGAACAGTAGAATTCAGCATTCCTGCTATTATTTGAAGACTTCAAGAAGGTGGTGGATGGGACAAGTATCTAAGAGGAAGATTTGTGTGACACATGGACGAAACAGGGAAGAAGAAGAAGTATATAAGAAGACGAGAGAGGAAAGAAAGGGGGGCCTTCTTCTTAGCTAAAAAAGAACTAAGAATTGTAATCTTTGGCTTAGAAAAAGAAATACTATACAAATTGTCCTCGGCTTACGTCCGAGGAGGTTTCTTCGTCATATTCACTTGTCACTTGCATAGATTGCGGCATTCTAGCCTGTTGATCAGCTTCCAATATCCCAAATCTAGATTTCAAACTCATACTCTACAAATTTCATTGTATAAGGCTCTTTGGGCCTGAGCCCATCACTTGTTTTTGGGTTCGGGTACCACTTGTGTACTTACATATATATATATATATATATATATATATATAATATTTGGCCTTGACCTTTTCCCTTTTTAAGAAGGGTTTGGTTAATAAGTGTCATTGGAGTATTTGTTAATATACTTTGAAAGCAAGAAATTAAACCAAGCTTAATGACTTGGCTAAGAAAATACAATTAATTTAGATTATAAGCTTATAACAATCCGCAATGGGAAGTTTGAACAATAATCTAGAATTTATCTCATTCTCACACAAGTATGTTCAAAAAGAAAATTCTTATTCATATCTTCCTCTTTTCATTACAATTTTCTACTCTCAATCTTCCAAACTTAGTATTTTCTGTCCCTTTTCAATTTTTCTCTATGCCTTTATATGAGTCATCCTTCTTTTTTATGTTTTTGTTCTTGTCCACCTGGATAACCTATAGTCTTATCAGGCTCTTCTTTCTTAGTTTTTCATCATGTACTGAACTTTCTATTGCTTCTTCTTATTGTTCAGGCGTCCACCTAGATAACTCTTGATCTTATCGGGGTCGTTCTTATTGTTCAGGCTTATCCCACTGCATTAAATGCGGTGAAGCCAGACAGGTGACCTTCATTTAATGCGGGGGTTGTTATGGAAGCATCTGGAAATCTCAGACAGCTTCCTTGGTGAAGTTGATCTTCTCTGGTACTTACCTCGGTAGTTCCAATACTACCTTGAAGTTAGGTTGGGACTTACCTCAATAGTTCAAACATTACCTCGGAACTAGGCTAGGTCTTACCTTGGAAGTTCGGACATTACTTTAGAAGTAGTCTAGGAAGGTGATTGGACTTGATCGATAGTTTGAGGTTCTGTATCTATTGTTAGAATGGGCCAGTTCACGTTGAATTTGTTTCTTGCGATTAGGCCACAACTTGAAATGGGCCTAGTATTTATCCTTTTATAATAAGGCCCAATGCTTACCCCACTACATATACTACTTTAGGAAAAAATTTATATCATTTTTATGAGAAATATAATAAGTTGTCAACAAATCAATCCGTACTTTTTTATTTTATTATAAAGAGTTTCTAAAATTATCAAATAAACCAATGTCTTAATGGCATCTGTTAACTTTACCATTTTAAGACATACTTAAACCTTTTAGGCATGCTCAGAATTTATCTTTAAATGTGTTCTTCTATGATTCAAATTATAAGTAATTACAATAAATGCATTATCCAACTAGATAAATATAATTATTTAAACCTAATTATAAAGACAACATTATCTACATGAAATTATTATGCACATGCTTGTCTTCCATAATTAAAACGAACAATGAAAAAGATTCCAAAAGAAAAAAATCAGTCACAATTTAATTAATCTTTTTATTGACAAGTCAACTATAATTTTAGATAATTATAGGCATGCGCGTATGGTAAGATTATGGATCAACCAATTATATATGAGCATTAATAAATAATAATAATAATTGCATTATTTTAAACACAAAAGGAGACCAATCTTCTTGAGGATATGCACTATGACCGCTTGTGATTTGGAATTTATGGTCAAGGTAATCTTTGAATTTGTATATATGCAAAATTACCATTTCACCCTTAGTGCTTAAAAAGTAAAAAGCAATTATAATAAGGGACCATAAAAGGGTTTCAAGAGGAGGTGTCTACGCATAAAGTACATTTGTATCTATACATAACCCAAAATTTTAAACAAAATAAACTAATAACATTAAACTACTCCAAACACACTCATGTGATTAAAGTATGATTGGACAGTTACCTAAATGCCTGGGTGATAAATTTGAAGATATTTTACAAGGTTGAAGAGATAGTTCAATAGTAATGGTATTATTTGTGTTTTGAATTCTACACTGGGCGGGTGTCCATTCAGGTTAGCGTGTCGGGTTCGTGTCGTGTCGAGGTACGGGTATTCGACTAAATGACTCAACCCTAACCCGACCTATTAATAAGGCGGGTTGACCTGACCCAACCTATTTGACATGCTTAATAAATGAGTCGTGTTGGGTTGACATGAATGTAACGCAACTCATTTCAACCTACATAATATTAAATATAACATCCATCTATAAATATATATATATATATATATTTTTACATTCCAAAAGCAATGTATACACTTTAAGTTTTCAATTCACATTCAAAATAATATAATTCAACAAAAATATAAGATGGCCAACAAGCATAACGTCAAGTAGTTAAGAAACTAAAACAAGTGGGCCATATCATGCAATCATAAAACTGTTCATATGATATCAAAAGGGAGTATTACAACGTTACACGTAGTTGTAATCTTTAAAAGCAATACCCATCAAATCTAGTTTATAAACTATCTCAATAAACCCATTTGCAAGATATGTAGATGGTGTCCAACACTAATACAAACACACACAAAAAAAAAACACACACACACACACACATCACAAGACAAAAGCTACAAATCATGGCCTTAATCAACAATTAATATGTCTCATATATTTATAACGGCACATGGGTTCAAAGTTTATAGAACAAAAACATTATGCATAAAAAATTACTGCAGAATTTTGAAACACCAAGAAAACGGTTTTCTTTAATTCTAAAACTCACTAAACACATTAGAGAGAGAGAGAGAGAGAGAGAGAGAGAGAGAGCAATAAGCGGTTTGAGACTTTGAGTTTGAAAATTGGGCGTGAGACTATAAGATAGAAGAGTGAGTACTGAGTAGTACGACTGAAATAAAAAAATAAAATTAGATATTTATAAGAACGTTTAGAGATTTAGGGTTTGTAAGGTTTAGAGATCTAGGGTTTGTAAAATTTCAATTTTCAATTATATCCCTTGTAAGTTTTTGTAATTAATCACTTTTCTTTTTAAAATTTAAAATATATGTTGGATATAAAAGGTATTTGACAAATCTAAAATAAAACAAATATTTATTTATTATATGAGTTAAATGAGTTGTGTTAATTGGGTCATTTCGGGTTGGCACAAATAAATTGGCGTGTCAAATGTGTCTATTACGAGTTACACAGGTTGACCCAATTATGACACATTTCTTATCATGTCGCTTTCGAGTCGACCTGTTTATAACCCAAACCCATTAAGGCTCAACCCTAACCCGCAAAAACCCATGTCGAGTTAGTGTCGTGTTCACGAGTTGAGTCAAATATTAACACCCCTCACTGGCCTCCTCCACAACACACATACACACGTATATATACGTATGTATAATTTTTAACTTTTAATTTACATATAACTTGAAGTGTTTGACTTTTTGTTGACCTGTTCATATTGTGCCACGTAAGTTTTAAAGGTCTTACAACTTGACATCATTAAATATATAGTTCATTACGTCATTAGAATGTTGCCGTGTCACATTTCCTTTAAATGATATAATATATTGTTCCTTATATAAATACAATCATAATAAATACCTATCTTAGTAGTTCAAATGGTTAGCATCTTCTAGCATTTCCAATGAGTCCATAGTTCAAAAACCCAATTTCCCTCATTGTAACCATTGAATTAAAATATAAAAAAAACCCCCACAATTATCCAGTTTCATAATTACTATTAATTAATACCACAATTATCAAAAGTCATATTATATATATAAAAAAAAACCATATATTGTTAAACTTTTTCATGCATTGCACGAGTTATTGACTAATCTATAATTTATAATATATAAAATATATAGAATTGAGGACCCTAATCTACTGATATTTTGTCATGTAATATTTTGAGGGAAAAAAGAAGAAGAAGAAGCTTTTAAGGCTTCACAATTTTTCTCTAAAAAAATAAAAGCCTTCATAATTTTACACTTCAATATTCAAGTATATTCATTTTTAATCAAGTTAAATGATATTATATATTTAAACACTTGTAATAAATACCCATTAATAATGACATAATTATATATTTAATAGTTCCGTAGAAAATACAAACATAATAAATACTCATTAATAGCTACCATAATGATCAAGTTTTATATTTGTACGGCATATGGCTCCAAGCCCATTGGGCCTTGGCCCGAACACTATCAAAACATTCTCGAGTAAGTCTAATGATAAGCCCTTTTTAGTTAAGTGAATGCTTGCTAAGCCCAAATTGATCAGGTATGAATTGGTCGGGGTGTATTTATTCGGGAGTTGCCCGTAGTCTCGACAACTCAGTATTGCCTTGGGAAATATCGCTGCCGAGCAACCTTTTGGAGGCTAGAACCAGTTCTAATGCCATTATTATTGTTTCCAATGTGATATATTCTTTGTCAGGAATAATCAAATTGGGTTCCACCCACACGAGTGAGACCAGAGCATAATCATGAACACTCCACCAACCTCAAGCTATAAATAAAGGAATCGAGTAGAGAGTAATGAGTTGTTGATTCGGAGTCTGAAAATAGAGAGTGGAAGAGAAAGAGAGAGAGCATTGTCCATACAGAGAGAGAGGGTCTTAAAGGGGCGAGGGGAGAAATTTGTGAGGGCTAAATAGTTGTAGTTAAGATACCCAGTAAGGAGCTACTCATAGTAGGAAATTCAAAGTCTACTATAAATAAATTGTGAGCCCAACATTAGTCCCAGTCCAATGAGGAAAATTGGGCACACACAATACTTAATAGAATTCCACATTCAAACACAATTATAGTAAGAGAAATGCTATATTGACAATATTTTTACAATAAATCTAAAGTGACAAATTGTTATCGGTAAGAAAAAAAAATCAATTATGAACTCAAATTATAATTAATAATAACCTACCGCATAGAAGTTGTGAAAATATTTTATATATATATAGCAATAAATTTTTACAATATCAAGTTTCATATTTACATAAAAATTAAAATAGAGAAAATAAAATTTTAAAGATTTTGAGGAAAAGAAATCATATTTTATTAAATGATAGAAGGCCAAATAAATTTCGATTACAATAATTAGACCTAGAGGTAGAAAGAGAAAGAAGGATGGTAAATTACATAAAATGTCATTTATACAATTATATAACCCTTTTAGTTTACGTAGCATTTTTTAGTTTTTCCCATTAAAGTTCCAAACTTATAAAAATAAAAAAATAGCATAACCGACTAGTTTTATTTTTATAAAAACCATAGATGATAATTTAAGACCAAAGCATCAAAGAAAGAGAATAAATCCATCTAGTTTTCAAAAGGGGTTAAAGAAGAATCCTAGATAAATTAGTGGGGGAAAGCAACAGTGAGAAGTTTTTAAAACAAAAACAACATTTGAAGAGGAAAAGAGTAGGCTGACCTTCATAATATATTGTTACAAAGAAGAGAAGGGGGCAGAGCACGAACATAGAAAGATGGCAGTTAGAGCGAATGGGTTTAACTTTTGTGTGAGATCTGACTTTGAGTATTTAGGCGTGTTTGTTTCGTATGGTACAACCTTTCACGTTTCAATTGTAAATGTGGCAGAATTTTAGATAGACTTTTTTCCTATATGGTAGCACAACCTTAGTTATAGGAAAATGCTTTTGCTTGAATTAGTGAATATGGGCACGAACGGCTTGGGGTTGCGTTGTTTCAGAGTTTTTTTTTTTTTTTTTTTTTTTATTGTGATTGTTTTTTAAATGATTTTTTTTTTTTTTACCTTAGAAAGAATCCTCAAACAATGTAATGTGCGAGCTTTTGAACCTTTAAACTATGTATGTGGCAGATTTTTATATGGGCAGTTTTCCTATGTGGCAGCATAGCCTTAATTGCAGAGAAAAGGCTTCTGCTTTTATGTATGGTATTAGATTAGACATTTCAATTTGAGACCTTTGTGCATACTTGTTATTATGGGAGGTAACAAAGTACGGAAAAAAAAAACTATTATTAAAACATTACATTTCTCGGGTAACCAATTTTGATTTATGGCCGAGAAGATTCATTTTCATTTTTTCATAATACGATAACCTTTTTCTTTTAGTTTGAACAAAGTTTTATCTCTTTACCCTCCATTTTCAATTGTTGCAAAATTAATTTATGAACAAGTTATAGATGAAATGCACAATATCATCAATGATTTCTACATTTTTTTTTAAAGAAATATTTTGTCACTCAAAATATCAAAGAGGTAATAAGTAATAGAGATGGACATAAAGTTTAAAATAAAATCGGATTCATAAATTTGAGACTTAAAAAAAAAAAAAACCAAAAACGTCCATGCTAGTGCAGCACACACTAGTCTAGGATAAATTAGACAGGGTAAAATACTCTTTTGGTTCTAAAACTTTATTAAAAGTTTGCTTTTTCATCCCTAAACTTTATAAAGAGTGTTTTAGATAGTATAGATACAAAAAAGAAAAAAAGAAAAAAAAAAGAACTTTTTTAATAGTTTAGGGATGAAAAACAAACTTTTCATAAAGTTTAAGGATATAAATAAAACATTTTTAATAGTTTAGAGACGAAATATGAACTTTATAATAGTTTAGGGATGAAAAATGAACTTTTTAAAGTTTAGGGATGAAAAACAAACTTTTAATAAAATTTAGGGATCAAAATAGTATTTTACCCAATTAAATAATAGAAACATCAGGATTGTGAGGGATAAAGTCAGGTGAGGCCATGTAAAAAGATCCAAGGTGGAGATTAGGTCATTGGATTCAACTAATAACATATAGTTTATTGTATAAAAACAATCATAATAAATGCCTATTAATAATTACCAATTGAGTTTTATATTGTTTCCCTCAGAGATATCTATGGTTCAATTAAAAAATAAGAAGCACAATTATCCAATTTCATAATTCCTATAAATTACTACCATAATTATCGAAAGTAATAATATAGAAAAAGAGGGGAGAAAATCATTTATTGCTAAACTTTTTCATGCATTGTACAAGTTACTAAATACTAAATAATCTATTTTGTAGATAGTGCTTTACGTGAAAGTAAAAAAAAAAAAATATTTTTACCAAGTTTTGCCCGAATTTAAATGTAAGGTGTAAGGGTATTTTGGAACAAAAAAAAATATGGTCCAAATAGGAGAAACCCCTTAAATAGTAGTGTAGATTAAAATAGAAAACGTTTGACTTTTGGGTGACCTTATGATATTTTGTGACATAAACTTTTGAGGTTTCCTAAATAAATAAATAAAAACTTTTGAGACTTCACTTCAGAACTTTACACATCAATATTCACTTATATATATTCTCGATGAGAAATGTTGCGCTTACAATATTTTATAATAAATATATAACAAATCTTAGGTGGTAATTTATTACTAGTGGGTAAAAAAGTGATGTTAATGGAAGATCATATTAAAACCAATAACCAGTTGCCACTTAGAATTTGTTGTAAAAACACTGTAAATGTAGACTAATTTTTAAATAAGTTAAATTATAAGTGCGATAGTCACTCCACAAGTATAAATGCTTGTGAGGTGTAGGGGTAAGGACTAGGCTTAAAATCTTTAGAAGAGAACTTCACACATATGTACATTTAAATTAGGTTAGAGTATAATTTTTATGTTATATAAAAAAAAACACCAATAATAAATACCTATTAATAATTCCATGTAAAACACAATCAGAATATATACTCATTAATGACTATCATAATAATAATAATAAAATTATTTAATAGCATTCCATCTACAAACGTAACTATAATAAGTACTTATTAATATCTATCATAATAACAAATTACATATTTATATGCAAAATAAAAGGCATAATTTTTTTTTTTTATAAAAAAATCATATTTTATTATTAAATGATAAAGGCCAAATAAGTTTTGATATAAAATTGAAAGATATTCATTCAAATTAGTTTAGTATTTGTTTAGGAACAAGTTATCTAGTTTTTTTTTTTTTTTTTTTGGCTAAAAGCACAGTATATTAGAGGCAAATGCTAAATAAAAAAAGTAAGAGGCGCACATGAGACCCTAAGAATATTTGCAGCAGTATAGCTAAATAGCTATATAGTTATTTTAGTTACACCAAAACACAAAAAAAAAGGTTGTAGTAGTGGAGCTATAGCTAAAATTTGTACCTTCTTGCTACACTGCACATCTATAAATAAATGTGCACGGTAGCTGAAAGCTAAAAAAAAATTAATTTTTTCTTCTCTCTCTTATTAAAATATTATTATTATTATTATTTTTTATTCTCAAAACTCTCAACTCTCTCTCTTAACTTTCAAACCTCTCATGCCGCCGCCCCCTCGACCCACTCCACCGACACATGCCACCACAGACCTAGCTCACCTGCCCAGCTCTGACCCACCCCTTCCGCTGACCCCGCTCGCCAACCTAAGCCCTAAGTCCCAAGCCGAAAGAGAGATGTATGGGTAGAGCAATGAGATTGAAGTGTAATCGGAAACCAAAGCACGACAAGGATGTTGACAACGTGGGCAGCATCAACGTAGGGTTGATTCTCCACTAAACCCACAATAACATCAACTCCAGCTTGTCGCAGAATGTCCGTGGTAATTAGTAACATCGCTCGTCCCTATGACGCCATGATCGACAGCGACGGGAATTCTGGGTTCATGGGTTTTGGATTGCTGGATTTGTGGGTTTCCGATATATATATTGTTTTTGTTTTTGCTGGTATTTTTGGTTCTTCTTCGCATGGGTTTTTTGGTGTTTGATTTTTTTTTTTTTGTGGGTTTGGTTCTGACCGTGGATTATGGTTGAGAACTTGAGATGCTAGTTTGTTGGCTGTGTTGGTGGTGGTTTGATTTTTTTTTTCCTTGCCGTGGTGGTGGAGTTGGATGTGGTTGACTGAAAGGTTTTTGTGGGTGGTTGTGAATTGAGCCATTGATCAGTTTGTGGTGGGATGTATTATTTTATTGTAATAGATATTGATGGGGTACTGATTTTGCCTATCTCCAAGTCGTCCATAAAGGTCGTCCGTGTCCCATTTGAAATTGTAAATACCCTTCGAAACCTACTTGCAGCTACATCGTCCAGATAGGAAGAGTTATGGACGAGGTAGGCACCACCAGAAAATAGACACTCGTCCAAAGCGCGGATAACCTCGTCTTGAAGGAGTGACTATTAGACGAGGCAGCCTCTGCGCCTGTGCCAAAACATACTTGACTAAGGAATTCTGGGACGAGAGTATCATACTTAGAAAAATCTCCGAATACAGCGCGGTAATTCCTTATCCCACGCATAACTGCCAGGTATCCGTTGTGGAGGCAAAAGCATAACTTCTAAACGGTTATGCAAGTTACGTTTGATTTCTACCTCTCCTTGAATCCAGGAGAAGTTCCAATTTTGGTAACCGCCTATAAGAATACTATATAAAGGCTGTTTCAGACAAGGCCAAGGTATGTTCATTTTTCACTTCAAAAAAGTTGGAACTCAGATAACATAGAGAGAAAAACTAACTTTGCCATCGGAGGGTTTTTGGCCGGCAGCCCCGGTCGCCTTTGATTCACTTTTCTTTCTTTTTCAGGCCGCAGAGAGAACCAGTAGTCTTTTGAAGTCCGAAGCATCCAGCCACTGATCTTCTTTGCATCATTAGATATATTATTTTATTGTGATGTTTATGTTATTTTATTGTGTTGGAAGCTAAAATAGCTCCATTGCTGTTGGATGTTTTGTAAAGTGAGTAGGTAAAATAGATAAAGTAGCTTTTTGTGGTGCCAAATAGCTAAAAAAATAGCTTCATTACTGTGGATACTCTAAAATAGTTGGTAAAAAAATAGTTAGCTTATAATCAAGATTCAAGCGAACACTTAGAGTGTGTTTGTTTGGAGGTAAAATATGGTGGATGAAAAACTTTGGAAAGAAATAGGAATGAGAACTTTTTTGAGTGTGTGTGGCTGGGTGGGGAGGAAGGAAAATAAATGGCAAGACTCAGGTGTTTTCTTTTCGGGCTCACCATAAAATTTCCTCTTCAAAATGGAGAGAAAACTGAAGGGAGAAAATATGGCTACTTAATGGACAAAAATGCTCATGCCCAAATTTATTTATTTATTTATTTTGGTGCTGGGCCATTGCCTCCTTCCCCTTTTTTTTTTTTTTTTTTTATGACGTTGCTTTTTTGTTTTTTTCATTTTTTGATTTCATGGGTTGTGGTGGGCATGTTGCCTTTTTTTCCTTTGTTTTCTTTTCTTTCTTGGATGTTGCTTTTTTTTTCTTGTCCTTTTCGAGCTGTGGGTGTGATAGTTTTTTTTTTTCTTCGTTTAACTAGACATGATTTTTTTAAATAAATTGGGTGATTACTTTTATTTTGGTTGTTTGTCATTTTTTTGTATAAATGTCATTATTTTTTAACAATGGTGTATAAGTAAATTTATACAAATTCACTTTTTCCATTCCTCTACTTTTTCACTCTCACTGAAACAAAAAGAAGATAAATTAAAATCTTTTATATCATCTCACTTTTCCATCCTTCCACCATTTTCTATCTTTCAACCTTTTCACCATTCCAACTAAACGAACCCTTAGAAGAGAATTTATACTAAAATTATCAAATTTATATAATGGAAATTAGAAATGATCAAATAGGCTTCGATTACTGCGATTATATCTACAAATAGAAAGAGAGAGAAAATGATAAATTACACAAAAGGCCATTTATATCCCATTTTAGTTTAGATGACATATTTTTAATTTTGTTTGGTAAAGTTCAAAACTTAAAAAACAGTTTTAATTTGAGACCTTTGTGCATCTCCATTATTATGGAAGATAACTAGACAGAAAAAGAAGAAGAAGAATCGGTTAATAAAACATTACATTTTGTAGGTAACTAATTTCGATTTATGGCATAGAAGATTCACTTTTTTTATTTTCTACCAAAAAAAAAAACACTTCGTCTCTTTAAACAAAGTCTTATTTCTCTAACCCTCGTGTTAATTGTTGCCAAATGAATTTATGAACAAGTCAAAGATGAAATGCACATATCATCAGCTCAATTTCTACAATATTTTTTATAATAAAAATATGTTGTTACTCAAAATAACAAAGAGGATATAAATAATAAAGATACAAACATAAATTTAAAAATAAAATCAATTTCATAAATTTGAGACTTCAAAAGAAGAAAAGTCAGATTAAATTAATCAGGATCAGGAGAGATGGAGGCAGGGTGGGGGCCACGTAAGAAAAGATCCAACGGTGGAGATTAGGGTCATTGGATATAGCTAGGGTTTGGGTTGAATATAAAAGCAAGGCTTGTGTAACAAAGCCGGTGCGGTGCCGCTAGTGCAGCCCTGCCCCTCTCTCTATAGTTGTTCTTCCGACCTTTCTTTCTTTCTATCTATCTATCTATTTTTCTGTCTTATCACAGTGCGTCGTCTTTATCTCCGACCACTTATCCCCCAAAAATCACTAAAAATCAAACAAATCTTAGAAATCCAGCCAAAAAAAAAAAAACACAACACAGACCAAACACAAACACTCTTTTTTCAACCAGTTTGTGTTACTATCTCTTTTTGTTGCTTCATTTTTTATTAAAGGGAAAAAAAAGAGAAAAAAAAAGGGAGAGAATTTTTAGGGGGTTGAAAGTTTTTTAGACATGGCTCAGGTTCAAGTTCAAGTTCAGGCTCCTCCTCCTCCTCCTCAGCCTCAGCCACAGGCTCAGGTTGTGAATGGAGTGGCGGTGGCCAATGGGTCGGGCCAGTTCGTGTCGACGTCGTTGTACGTTGGAGATCTTGACCAGAATGTGACGGACTCGCAGCTCTACGACTTCTTTAACCAGATGGGTCAGGTTGTGTCGGTTCGAGTCTGTAGGGACCTCAGCACTCGTCGCTCGCTAGGCTATGGTTATGTCAATTATAGCAACACCCAAGATGGTTTGTCTCTCTTTTGGGTATCCTTGTTTGGATTAAAGATTTCATTTTTGTTTGGCTTTTTGTATTGATTTGGTAGTATGCTTATTGGGTACTGAGTTTGTGCACTTATAAGTTGAACTTGTGTAGAATTTTTGCCAAGCCTTCAAACTAAATTGGGTTTGGCTCCATTGGTATATTGGTTTAACATCCAAGACGGATTCTTTTCTTTTGGGTCCCATTGTTTGGGTTAAATATTTCATTTTTGTTTGGCATTTGCATTGAGTACTGACTTTGTCCACTTATAAGTTGAACTTGTGTAGTATTTTTGCCTCATTTTAACTAAGCCTTACTTCAAACTAAATTGGGTTTAGTTCCATTGTTATGTTGGTTTAACACCCAAGATGGATTCTTTTGTTTTGGGTCTCATTGTTTGGGTTAAATATATCATTTTTGTTTGGCATTTGCATTGGGTACTGAATTTGTGCACTTATAAGTTGAACTTGTGTAGTATTTTTGCCTCATTTTAACTAGGCCTTACTTCAAACTAAATTGGGTTTAGCTCCATTGTTATGTTGGTTTAACACCCAGGACGGTTTGTCTTTTTGTCTCATTGTGGGAGTTTAATGTTTCAAACATCTAGAATGTATGATGTGTGTGTAAATATTTAATTCTTGTTTGGCATTTGAATTGATTTGGAACTATGCTTATTGGCAACGAATGTTGGTACTGAAAATGTACACTTTTAGGTTGAACTTGAGTATTATTCTTGCCTCATTCCAACTAAAGCCTTACTTCAAGCTAAATTGGGTTAACTCCATTGGCTTATTTATGTTGTTGTTATCTCCTAAGTTGGGTTTAGCTCCATTGGTTTATATATTGGTTATCCTCTGTGCTGTTTGGTGACTGTCTATGTTATATGTAATTTGTTTGTACATCTATTGTTGTTGATCACAGCGGCACGTGCATTGGATGCTTTGAATTTTACTCCTCTCAATGGAAAGCCAATTAGGATTATGTATTCTTATCGTGACCCTAGCATCCGTAAAAGTGGGGCAGGGAATATATTTATTAAGGTACTTGGAGTTTTAAGATTTTGATTGTTATGTACTTGACACTCTACTTGGTTTGTTAGTTTTTTTTTTTAATATGGTCGAATCTGATGTGTGGATTCTGTATTCTGTTATGAAGAATTTGGACAGGGCCATTGACAACAAGGCATTACATGAGACATTTTCATCATTTGGGACTATCTTGTCTTGCAAGATAGCTACGGATCAGTCGGGTCAGTCAAAAGGATACGGTTTTGTGCAATTCGATAATGAGGAGTCTGCTAAAAGTGCCATTGAAAAGCTGAATGGCATGCTATTGAATGACAAACAAGTATTTGTTGGACCCTTTCTCCGTAAGCAAGAAAGAGATTCTGGGACAGATAAGGTCAAATTCAACAATGTCTATGTCAAGAATCTGTCAGAATCAACCACTGAAGGAGATCTGCAGAAAACTTTTGGTGAATATGGAACTATTACCAGTGTTGTAGTTATGAGAGACGGAGATGGAAAATCTAAATGTTTTGGATTTGTCAACTTTGAGAACTCAGATGATGCAGCTCTTGCTGTCGATGCTCTCAATGGAAAGAAGGATGATGATAAGGAGTGGTATGTAGGAAAAGCACAAAAAAAATCTGAAAGAGAAAATGAACTGAAAGGGCGAATTGAGCAAAATTTGAGGGAGAAGGTTGACAAATATGAGGGGCTGAATTTATATGTTAAAAACCTAGATGATAGCATCACTGATGATAAGCTTAGGGAATTGTTCTTAGAATTTGGTACAGTTACTTCGTGCAAGGTTTGTCTTACCTCTTGATAAGGAATTCAATGTGTTCAAAGTTGTGTGAATCTTTTTTTCTAGCTGTAGCTTATCTCTCTATTTCTATTGTTTGTTTAATAGGTCATGTGTGACCCTAATGGTATAAGTAGAGGATCAGGATTTGTTGCCTTTTCAACTGCTGAAGAAGCATCTCGAGCTGTGAGTTATTTTTTCTGTTTGAATTCTGTAGATTAAAAAATGAACCATTTTTCCTGGTATTGTTTACTTATTTCTTTGTCCCCCTTGTACTTTATTGCTAAATGTATAGTTTATATCTCCTTTTTATGGTTGCAGCTTCAGGAGATGAATGGTAAAATGATTGTCAGCAAACCACTATATGTCGCACTTGCACAACGCAAAGAAGATAGAAGAGCAAAGTTGCAGGTATTTATTCTGAGTGTGGTAATAAGTAATTGGGAGATATTTGCAGAGCTCACTCAACATTAATGTCACTAAGTAGTAATACTGTAATACTACACGTTTTATTTTGGGAAAAGAAAGGGGTGCAATGGACATATGCATGTTATTTTGGGTAGACGGACTCTTTTCTTTTAGGTTTTTGGATAACAATTGAAACTTAGTAATTGATACATATTTCCTTTTGAAGACTGGTCTTGCGGCTATGTTATACCTGCTAAGATGGGGAATATTACTGTTTTGTTTCTCTGTTCTGTGCAGGCACAGTTTTCACAACTGCGTCCTCCTGCAATTGCAACTCCTGTTGCCCCTCGGATGCCCTTGTATCCCCCAGGTGCCCCAGGTCTTGGACAGCAACTATTCTATGGGCAGGGCCCTCCTGCTATTCTCCCTCCGCAGGTAATTGCTATTTTCCTCAGTCAGTTCATTTTTATGTTCAACTACTGTTTTATTTTACACCTGGGAATGTTCTTTTCTACCTATTTCCCTTTATTTTATCTTTCATTTAGTGTCTATCGGCTCAATATTAGTTGATTATTTTAACTCACTGATATATATCAGTTGTATGTATATTTATTAAATGGTTTCCTATAATTTCTCTCTTTCCATTGCATAGCTTATGTCATTTCAGTTACAATGTTACTTTTTTCCTCATCTCAATGTATTCCATGCCATTTAACATATCATCTTCTGGGTTTAGTGACTCTGTAAATTATAGGTGTAGTATTTTTATGTTGCATTTTTGCTGTTCAATCTATTCTAATATTGCTAGTTTTACCATCTGATAGGAAAAAGGAGAGGTGTGTGCTTGTGGGGAAGCAGATGAAATTGATTAGTTCTATCACATATTATTCTGGATTTTTTTTTTCCAGAAATTTTAGGCAGTAAGTGGGAATATCATGAAAGATAAGATACAAAATGAAGATATTTGATGTAAGATAAGGGTGGCTTTTATTGAAGAAAATATGAGGGAGTTGCTTGAGATAATTTGGGTGCAAATGATAATAATTAATGAACCATTGAGGAAAAATGATTTGATTCAAGTCAAGGGAACCAAAGGGGTAAAGAGAGACCTTAAATAATGTTACTAGTAGGATAAATGTCAGCAGATGTGACTTTGGATAGGATAAAATGACGCAGAAAATACATGTGGTTGACCTTGATTAGTTTGTTAAGGATGCATAGTTGACCCCAAAAGTTTTGGGACCAATTTTTTGTTATTGTTAGGCAATTAAGTCATTGGATTAGATGAGTTAAATGCTGGGTTTTTAAATTTAAATTTAAATTTTATTTTGACCCTCTTTCTTTCCTCCAATGTGGCACTCTGTTAAGTAGTCCACATCACTTGTTATTATTATTGATTGAGTGGTGTTAATAAGCCCTTATCTCATTGTATCTGTACTTGGTTACTCTCTCTTAATATTGTTCTTGAGTTCTGAAGAGGTCCTAGTCACATTACCAATAATACATTTAAATGTCAGCAATTGATCCTCTTTACTGTAAATTTTCCAGCCTGGTTTTGGGTATCAGCAGCAGTTAGTTCCTGGGATGAGGCCAAACTTTTTTGTGCCAATGGTCCAACCAGGTCCACAGAGCCAGCGTCCTGGAGGCAGACGATCCGGAGGAGGGGTTGGGCAGCAAAACCAGCAACCGCTCTCACTGATGCAGCCACAGGTGGGTGGTAATCTGTCATCTGACTGTTCTAGTTGCTGATATATTTTATCTAGGTTAATAACATTTTTGCATATATTTTTTTCTTCTTTGTCCTGATGCTTGGTAACAGATGGTTCCTAGGGGACGTGCCTATCGTTACCCTCCTGGTCGTAACATGCCTGATGTTCCTATTACTGGTGTTCCTGGGGGAATGCTGTCTATTCCTTATGACATGGGTGGAATGGCATTTAGAGATGGTTCATTTTCACAACCTATGGCAACTGGGGCTTTGGCTACTGCGCTTGCTAATGCACCACCTGAGCAGCAGAGGACAGTAAGTTTTCTTTTTTAAGAGTTAAATGCATCTATTGAATGCTAGTTGGCCGGTATGGCTACTTCAATATATATATGTATTTGCGGTGATGGATGCTCATGTTTCAATCAGATATTTGAATATTATTTTGGTAAAAAATCCTCAGATCATTTTAACCAAAATTTATTATTATTATTATTTTTTTGTAGTTGTTGGGTGAAAATTTATACCCACTTGTGGACCAGCTGGAGCATGAAAATGCTGCAAAAGTAACAGGCATGCTTCTGGAAATGGACCAGACTGAGGTCCTGCATTTGCTAGAATCTCCGGAGGCCTTGAAAGCAAAGGTCTCAGAGGCAATGGATGTTCTGAGGAATGTCAATCAGCAGCAACAGGTCAATAGTCCGACTGATCGGCTGGCCTCACTATCACTGAATGATAACCTTGTTTCTTGAGTTTTCTAGGCATTGGTTTTCAGAATAAGTTGCTCGTCTTTGGAGCTGTTAAATGCAGACTTTTTTATTTTTATTTCTTAAGTAAGACCCGAATTTAATTGATATTAAACATGCTGTTATTGTGGCTGTAGTTTTGGCCAAAGAATCTTATCTTTTGCTTTAGATAACTTTTGAATGCCTTAGTTTGAGTAATGTTGTTTGGGTATTTTTGATATACTCGTGGGTGAAAAAGTGTGTTGAAATGTGTGTTGAAATGTGTGTAAGTTTGTTTAAAATGTGTGGAAATGTGCTAGAACTTGACTACCAAACACCCCCATATTTTCTGATGTCTTGGTTACCATATCTTGAGGCCAACAAATTATATTTGTGGGTCGAGTTGGAAGCTGTGCAATTGGTTTACCTCATATTTATACGTATGTTTGTTTATCAGTAGGTCTATGTGCATGCGTAATTTACAATCAATTTGACACCTGCTTTGGTGGCAAGTTGTTAATAGTAGGATAAAAAGTAATGCTTACATGAGAAGCAGCAGAATCTTGGTTTGTGAAAAAGTTGCTAAAATTGTTAGCAATATGTGGTATTGCTCATTATGGCACTTTTTATGGGAGCAAACAATTGATGGTCTATTGGTCAAGTAGAAATGGTGATAATTAGTACTTAAAAAAAACAAAAAAAAAATAGTGGTGATGACTAATGAGAAGGATATTTTTACCCGAAGTGTGCGCTACGGTTGCTAGAGGTTTTACCTTATTTCACTTGATAAATAAAGACTTTTTGTTTTTTAATGAATTCCTTGGATGTGTTTAGGTCCTGGACGACTATGCGGATATGTTCCATGATTCACTTGTTTCTTATGTATTATTATGGACCTATCGTGTCAAATCTATACCTAAGTTTGACAAAATGGTCACGAACTCACAACCGGACTGTCCAGCCCAATCTAATCCAACATGATCCGTAAGGGAAGGATTTTTTTTTGGAGAAACGTAAGGGAAGGATTGATTTAATTGATTTTGAGAGTAATCATTAGTTACATTGCCATAGAGATTTTTCATTGAAGGTCTGTCGGATTAGTATGATTCCATGTATTC
The DNA here is from genome assembly GCF_040712315.1 of Castanea sativa. Taxonomy (NCBI): domain Eukaryota; kingdom Viridiplantae; phylum Streptophyta; class Magnoliopsida; order Fagales; family Fagaceae; genus Castanea; species Castanea sativa. The sequence continues at coordinate 43,268,742 of NC_134014.1, forward strand.
AGTCTAACCATGATGGACATGGCAACAAGGCAAGTCAGATCAAAGGTGTCTTGTCCCCTTTTTGAGGTGGGAAAATCTCATGCGAGACAATAACAAGGTGAGTTGGTAGCATTTGAAGAATTTTGTATACTATAAAATCTAACAGTAATGGAACTGAGATTGATTGTATAACTATGAAAGTTTTAGAGAGTAAGCACACAGAGAGAGAGAGAGAGAGAGAGATAGAGAGAGATATGTGTATGAAATCTGAATTTCTTTCTTAATTGAATAATACGATGGGTACAATATATATATATATATAAATAATATTTATAGTTCTATTATCACTGATCTTTTAGTTCTAACTGAATAAAATATCAGAATCATAGCTAATAACTATTACAGATTTTCCTGCTTCTATGCTAACAGATTCAGTAACAAAACTTTGAATCCAACTGCTCTTTGTCTTGAAGAATGACATTGAGAGCTGGACTTGGCACTTAACAAAACGCTAGTACGCTACCGTGAAGCTCTCTTAGCGAGAGCTTGATGCATGTGAGTTTTAAACATTAAAATGCCATTGGTTGTGGACTAATTGAAACGCTGTCATTTATATCTTCAAGTTTAGCAGTATTTTACCAATCCTAATGAGTTAGCTTCAATAATAATAAAAAGGAGATGAAAGAGAAAGGGAAATGGTCATTTTGAGAATGCTAAACGAGAGTAAGTGTTTTGTGAATGCAAATAAAATATGTAATAAAAAGATTATAAATAAGATATGTATAAAAAAAATTTGAGAAAGGCTGGGGCGAGTGAAACCCATCCTTACCCTATAATTGATAGGTGGCAATTTAGAAAATACAGACTTGTGTTTTGTTTTACAAAACCATATAATCACCACATAACCTGTTTAGCCACTAACAGATGGTCACATAACTGTTTAGTAGTCCTAAGATTACTAAATGAGTCTGAGAAAATTTTTATTGGTTGAATGAGATAAATTATACGATTAAAGCGTAAATTGTCACCAATCGGTTCCTTCTGACCCATATGAATTAAACTTACCTTCCAAGGTGAGACATATCAAGATCATGGGCTTGCTTGCCCAAGGAATATGAGCCCAAATATGTCTTGCACTTGCACCAACCAAATCAGAACTAACATTTTCTCTTACGTGATTGATAGATCTTATAGATCCACACTTGTGAACTCATTTTTGTGTTAGGCAAAAAGAATATTGCTTTGGAATACAAATGCAAGACACGAACGATTAGCATTATTGCTCAGTTTTAGTCCGGACGCTCTGCATTGCTTGGGGTCTTTGGCATTTGTACTCAAAAGTATAGGAACCAACAACACACTGAAACTTTTTCAATAGAGAGGCCAATGAGTTAAGGCACCTACCATTTTTCTTTTATGTGAAGGACTTCTTGAAGTGGGAAAAGTGCTGGGGTACACTATTAATTACCCTTGAATCCTGTCTTGTCGCATTTAGTAAAGGGCAATTTTAGCTTTTACATCCCTTTATGTAAGTCACCCACGCCATTAATTGAAAAAAAAGGGGCAAGTGCCCAAGTGTGTAGTACTCTATAAAAGCCACCATAGTCATGCCTTTTTAGGACCATTCTTCCACTGGGTTTTCTTTATCTTGAAAGCTGCTATTTTTATAGGTAATATGACTACTTTCACATTTTCTCTCTCACATTGGCTCTCAAATGAAATGTGTGATGGATTTTATGGGTGTGAAAGGGAATTGCAAAATAGGCATTATGATTCTTCAGCGGTAGACCCACTTAGGATTCTCTTGTTCTTATTATTGTCATTTGTAATAATTTTATCATTTTATTAAAGAAAAATGAAGTGGCAAGATTTTAATGGGGAGTGTAAATTTAGAAAGTTTGATAGGGAATCTCTATAGAAGTTTAAATTAAAAATACATATTAGAATGAATAAATAAATAAATATATATATATATATATCATAATTAAATTAGGAGAATGTATAATGGTTGGGGGTTTCATATTTTAACAGAAGTTATATGTGCTTTTTTTTTTTATAAGAGTGTGATAATGTGAGAAAGAAAAAATAAAAATAAAAGAGTGCCATAAGCTATAGAGAAAAAAGAAAGGACGCAATGAGTGTGTGATTGTAGGTTTTTTAGTGCTACAACCATAAAAAGTTGTTCTATTCAAAATAAATGAAGGTTTTAGGTGAGTTATACCAATTCATAGAGAATTGATATATAGCTGACCACATAGATGGTCCATTAGCAGCTACCTAGGGTTGAAGGGGAGGGGAGGGTTTCAGGTAGTGATAGGAAATTCTAACCATGCTCCCAAAAAAAAAAAAATAATAATAATGTAATTGTATTTGATGTGGACTCAAGTTTTGGGTATAAACTTGAGTGGATACTATAATTATTTATAATAGTGAATTTATTCCAGGTTTGTCCCATGAATTTTTCCTACCAAGAGAAATGGTAAAAGAGTGCCATAAAAGCAACAACGGAAAGAAACAATGTGTGTGAATGGAGGTTTTTTAGAGCTATAACCACAAAGAGGAGTTGTATTTAAAGTAAATGAAGGTTTTAATAAGTGAGTTGTACTAGTTGGTAGAGAATGAATATAAGTTGACCACATAGATGGTCCATTTGCAGCTCCCTAGTTACTTTAGGGTTGAAGAGGAATGGAAGGTTTCAGTGGTAATAGGAAACGTGCTCAAAAAAGAAGAAGAAAGAATTGATATAATTGTATTGGTTGTGGACTCAAGTTTTGGATATAAACTTGAGTAGATATTATAACTTATTTATAATAGTGAATTTATTTTGAGTTTGTCCCATAATTTTTCTTACAAATTAGAATAATATATTACACAAATCTTTACATTTTTTTTACCGTGATTATTATTTTGTTTTAGCAATCTTAGTAAAAAATATTTTTGAATTTGATTAAAATTAATCGCTAACCTGAGCTATGCATGAGAACTTACCTATTTGTGAGGTAAATTAAAATAATTTTATAAAATCTTAAATTGATTAAGAAACTACACCATTGTATGATTTGCTCTTGTATAATTTCAATTTGTGTAATAAATTGATAAAGAAGCCCTTGCTTGAATGTACAATGGCTTAAAAAAAAAAATTTCAGACAATTTCAGACACTACAAAAAAATAACTCAAAAATTTAGATTTTAAACTTTTGTAAAACCAAAAAATATTTAAGAAAAATTATCAACGTTTGAGTTTGAGTTTGAGTTTGAGTTTAAGTTGGATTTGTTAGAGAGATAGAGTTTCACTCCTTGTTAAGTTTGGATTAAACAAAAATATTTTTGTTTAAAAAAAATGATGAGTTTGAGTTTAAGTTGAACTTGTCAGAGAGATAAAGTTTCACTTTTTGTTAAATTTGGACCAAACAAAAATTATTTTGTTTAAAAAAAATGATGAGTTTGAGTTTAAGTTGGACTTGTCAGAGAGAGAGTTTCACTCCTTGTTAAGTTTGGATTAAACAAAAATAATTTGATTAAAAAAATGATGAGTTTGAGTTTAAATTAGACTTGTCAAAGAGATAGAGTGTCACTAAACAAAAATAATTTTGTTTAAAAAAATGATGAGTTTGATTTTAAGTTGGATTTGTTAAAGAAATAGAGTTTCACTCATTGTTAAATTTAGATTAAATAAAAATAATTTTATTTAAATAAAATGACAATTTTATTTATATATTATGCTAGCGTAAAAAATTGTGAGTATTTCAGAGCTTTCAGTTTTATATATATATATATATACACGCGCGCGTATATATTATTGGTGGAATGTCTTTAACCCAAAACAGTCAAATCTCAAACAAGTTCCAATGCAAGCGGTTAAAAATGAAAATGGCCTCTTTTGTGGGTGACTTCTGGCTGTGTCTTCATAGGACTAACGGTTGGTATCAGCCTATCATGAAATGTTGTTCTGAACTATGGACCATTGAGTACGAACCCCCCCTTTCCATCGTTTTTGTTTAGTACCAAGAATCAAGCATGAGTAAGGTCATGAATTATATAACCTCCTCCTCCTCTTCTTCGTCTTCTTCTTCTTTTCATTTTTAAATCGCATGAAAGAGAAATAATAATGGCATGTAGAGCGTAGACAATAAGACATCTAAAGTTTAAAGTTAAAAACTGAAAAATGTGATTCATGGCCATGTGAAAGAGCTCCTGAGCTCCACAAATTTCCATCACTATTAAATATTCATGGTCCCCCTTTTACTTTTGCAAGTTGACAAACACATGAGCTTGTTGCCGCAATTAAATTAGATATAAAGCAAAGCAACCTCTGGCTTATTGAATTCTAGTTTCATTCATAAAGCTTTTTGTCCAAACTAAAAAAAATCCCTGCGTTTGATTTGTGGAATATATTTGATTAAATTAAGTGGAAATATCCAATCATAAGTGATTTTTTTGGAGCTAGTAGTTAAGAGCATTGATTGGAATTTCTACGTGGGGTTGTTGGTTCCGAGTTGTTGGGACCACGGGGATGAGGACCGTACCAGGTACCACGTAATTAGGTGTGCAAAATGTGCAACTCAGTTCCTTGGTACCCGGGAACTTGGACCACACCCACCTATTTAGGTTTATCAGGTTGGTAGGAATTGGTTTTTTACTAAGATCTCGGTTTAGTTCCTGATCTAAAAATTGTTGACCCGCTCTGGATTTTAAACTTTTATGATTTGTTTAGATTGAAGGGGAGGAAGGGGAGTAAAATGCAGTTGGCTGGAAGGAGGAGGAAGAGTAGAGTGAGTTAACCAATCCATACAGGCCATTAGGTTTGATTTGAGTTGAGTCAGCCAATCCAATTTTGTCGGCATAATGTTTTAATTATTGCAGTTGGGTGGAATGGAAAAAGGGAATGCAAAAAGGACTGATAGTCATCATACTTTGTTTTCCAAACATGCATGATTATTGGTTTTCTGGTTTTTAACAGCCATTGGCACGTTTCATAAATATTTGAATTTTTTTTAGAATTTTGCTAATGCGTGACCTTAGGATACACAATAATTAATTATTTTTGAAAATATTTTTTCGAAAATTAAAAAAGTATTGACATCTTTTTCAATTCTTGAGAAAATGTTTCTAGAAATGAATGGTTTAATACAAAATTTGAATACAATATGAATGGTTTAAAAAGGTATTAACCGGACCCATTTTTTTAAAGTTTGAATACAAAATTTTTCAACAAACTCCACTCTATCCCCTCCTCAATCCAAAATGCCATTAGGTTTGAGTTGAGTTAACCAATCCAATTTCGTTGCTATAATGTTTTTATTATATTATTGCAGTTGGGTTGAATGGAAAAAGGAAATTCAAAAAGGATTAAACATGGGCAGGCAGCCAAGGCCTAGGAAACATGCATGTGAGGCTGCCATGGCCTTGACGATGAATTGGGTAATTTGCACGCCTGGTGCCTTTCTTGGATGTGGCAATCGTTTCTCAGGCTCCCTCTCTAGAATCGAACCTTAATTCTCCGTTACTTGTCACCACCATAATAGGACACTATCCAACCATCAAAAGATTATGCTTTCTCTTCAATAAACCATTTGTAATACATAGGTATAATCAATTCACTAATGACGAATTGGAAAGGTCAGGGATAGAAAAAAAATTGTTCTATTATGAATCATAGAGGAAATTATTTTGACTTTCTTTATAATGGTTCTTAGAAATCATGTGAGGCATTAATGCCATTCATCTAATAATCTTATTTCATCCACTAAAGTCTTATTAAAAAATTCAAAAATGCTAGATGAGATGCTCTATGGATAAGCAGCCAAGACCTTGGCATGCACGCTGCCTGGGCAAAAGAAATAATTTTTATTAAGTGAATGTTTAATCAACTTATTTGCCTCATGTAGTGTGCATGCCATGGCCTTGGCTACATGCCCACTCTAGGCTGCCATGACCTAGGTCATGGCATGCCCCACGTGGGCAAGTAGCCAAGGCCCTAGCATGCATGTTGCCTGGGGCAAAAAAAAGTTAATTTTTATTAAGTGAATGTTCAATCAATGAAGGACATAGTGTGAACTCAAAGCTTGACAATAGATAATCATTATATGTCCAATATTCTTCAAACTAAAAAACCAATCAATTATGCCAATTTTTATTTTTTTATTTCTGAAAAATTCCAAACAAATAAATTTCGTCCCAAAAAACAAATAATTAAAACATCATGCATGACAATCACAAATATGCTTGGGCTTGGGGGGGGGGGCTATGGCGACTCCCAAATTTTGAAAAAATATTCTTTGTATGTGTGTACACAAATCAAATTGCCCCAAAATATGCAATCTTGGCCCCCTCCCTCCAAAAAAATTATAAATTGGCCCATGAAATCCAAAAGTATATGTTCTATTCTATCTCTTTTGCCCAGCTGCCTGAAGAATAATTACAATAACCTTTGGATAATAACAAAAAAAAAAAAAAAAGAGCACAAATTTGGTCCAAAGAAACCCAATTGCCCAAAAAATAATATGAATTACTTGCACACAAAGAAACCCAATTGTGCCAAAAATAACATGAATTATTTGGAGACAAACTAATATTGACAATAACAGTAAAGCACAAATTTGACATTATCAAATGTATGATTTTCAGTTCACATGGTGTGAACTGTGAAGTGCTTAATGTTATATTTTTTAAGTTACTTTTCAAAAAGTTTTTATTTGTGTTTGTTGTAATAATAATGTTTATTTTTTTATTAAAAAAAATTATATAATGAGTTTACTGTAATAAATTGTTTGGTAATGTTACTTTTTAAGAAATGAGAGAAATTTGTCAATCTTATGTCAAAATATTATTTAAATGGTCAAGTAGATGTAGGATAAATTCCTTATAATTAATTATTGTTGCTTTTTTTTTAAGATCATGGAAAAATAATGTTTAATTTTGATTTTTTTTTATTAGGAAAATTTTAAAATAATTTAGAAGCTCATGTTGAAAATGCAGTACTGTCAACATCTAGTTTGATGTCCCAATTTCTAAAATCCATCAAATAAATTTTTGAAAAACCATCATATATAAAATTGGTAATAGTTCATTATAGAATAATCTAGAATTACCACGAATATATTATGATGTTAATTAACACAATGCAATTGAACAAGCTTATGTTAAGTTTGGTCTATACCATTTTTTTTTAATACTTTTGGCCCCCCTCATTTTCGAATCCTGGTTCCGTCCCTGCAAATATGGATTCAACAGTCATTGGACTTTTTTTATTTTTTTGTTAGAATAACTTTCAATTTAGGGGGTACAGTTGGGGGGGGGGGGATTTTTAGATCCAAACTTTCAGTATATCTATTCAAATTATAAGCGGCACAGCTCTTTACATTTTTTAAATTTGATTTAGTTTTCTGTTAGGCTCTCTACATTTTACCATTTTTCTTTTGACCATGCATTTGAGCTCTTCATGAAAATGAAAATTTGGAAATGTAAATAGCCAAACAGAAAACTGAATCAAACATGTCGATAGCCAAGATGAAAATTTTAATAGGTAAAGGGCTAATATGAAATGAATCAAGCATTAAAGACCAAAATAATAATTTTGTAACATAAAGGGCCAAAATGTAAATAATCCGAAACTTTAAGGGGAAAAATTATATTTTACTCTTCATTCCATCTCTCAAAAGCAAATATATATATATATGTATATATATATATATATATATATTTTTTTTTTTGCCTCTCTTTTTTTGGAGTATTCCTCTCTCTTTTCTATTACTCTAATATTTTGAAGAGTAGTCATTTTGTTCATTATAGTTCAAGAAAAAAGAGTACCAACACCAATTTGAACTAACCAGTTTTGTAGATTAGTGGCATTAACCACTCTACTTTATATATAAAATGAATCTCCTTCCTTTTGTTATAACTATCTAATCAATATATATATATATATATATATATATATATATATATATATATATATATCTGTGTGTGTGTGTGGTGGTTTGGTTAATCAAATTTGTTTAATTTTGAATTTATTATTAGTTTGATCTAATTTATAGTTGACGAAGGGGTCTGTAGGGAGACTTAAACCTTGAATGCTTTTTATTAGAAATAGTAGTGAAATACTTATTGCAAGCCTTTAATTTGCGAGTAGATCCAAATTTGATCGGTTTGATTATTTTGACCGAACCAAACCACGTCAGGTTGCACAATAAAATGATAAAGATTATAATATTCGGAGACAGATCTCTACAAAACTTCTTTTAGGATGCAAATCAGATCAATTTGCACAAAAAGTCAAATAATTTAAAAATAAGAACATGGTTTACAACATTAGTGCCACTCTGTTACCCCAAAAAAAAATTTAGTGCCATTTTACCACACTTTATCTCAGCAATTTGCGTATAAGGGGTTTAGACTTTAGATTATAGAGTATGGTAACTATGGTTTCCTATCCCTAGAAAACAAAAAAGAGTATATTATGTTTTTGTTACAGAGACTAATTAAATTCTATAAAAAATTGGTCCACATACCACATCATCATATTTACTAAAATATAAATATATCTTATTATACATAATAACATCTCAATAAATTTTATATTTTAGGTTTTAAGTAAAAAACTAATGTAGTGTTATTAGACGTGATAGGATGTATTAAATTTTAAACAAAAAGTTAATATGACAATTATTCACTGAATGGTGTAAAACTCATGTTTTATAATTTACACTCAATCCTTAACAAATTCAAACTCTTTTTTTTTTTTTTGGCGAACTCTGTTATATACATCATTACACTCATAATACATGCATTCTACCCATTTATTCTACTCAGGTTTAGAAGGTCTATAGATTTTCCTATTGTGGAATTACAATTGGTTGTAAAATTATCGATTAATTTCCACCTCTTTTAGTGATCGATTAGTGTTAAAACTCATCCACTTAGCTTATCCATGTCTCTTTCTTTCGTCTGGGTTCGGCAAGTTGGTGGCAAGTGGCAACGGTAGGTATGAGTCGCATTTTGTCTTAGTTAAATTAGGTTCACAAAAATACAATAAATAAGTTCAGTAAAGCCTAAAAAGTAAAAAACACATGCTATTGACTATTATTATTCAAAGGCAAATAAAATTATTGACTATTATTATGAATGTTATTTAACGAATATGATACAATAAAACACTACAGTTACCCCCCCCCCCCCAAAAAACACTGTAGCTATAAGGATTGTGAGTTGAATAAAACAGTTAACTAAAAAAAATTTATTCGAATTAATAAGAGATTTAAAGTTCAAAACCGATTACCAAGAAACTGATTACCAAAAAACCATAAAACAAGCACTATTAATTGAAATTCTATCATTTAAAAAAAACCTTTATTAAGGAAATGGAAGTAATGAGATTATTTGTTTATTAATTAAGATTTAAAAAACATTTAAATCTACATTTAGAATTAGAACCTCAGATTCTGTTAATGCTAGAACCTTGTCAAAACTTTTACTTGCACGACTTAAATTATTAGATCATTACTTTGTTTGGTATTTTTTGTTATTTAATTGAGGAAATAAGTAAGAAAATAGCATAATATAATTTGTATGGGCTTGAAGAACGAAAAAAAAGGAGGGTATACTTTTTATTGGTCATTTTGAGATAATTTGTTGACAAAGGCAAATAATATGATATCAAAGTATTAATTTTGTGATTTTTGGGGGTGCTTTTGTTCTATTTCTCTTTGCTTCATGTGACAATTTTGAATCTCATTTATCTGATTTAAAGATCAAACATAGCCAACAGATAATAGAGTTTGTTATCATGATAAAGCATATGATGTTGTTCAGGTGAATGAAAGATCATTCACAATATATCGATCGAGTCAATAATGCTGTTTAAGTTGACTATTAGTCAAAATTCCGTAACTTCTTAAGTTTTAGAATTGTAATAGATTTTAGAAAATAAGTTTATGCTTAAGTGTCTGGAAAATCTTAGAGTGGAAGTTTAGAAATATTATTTTAAAAGTGTAAAGTGATGATGGAGTGATTTTACCTAAGTGTGTGTTATTATTATTATTATACATTGGTTTTCGTACTGAGTGTTGAGATTTGAGAATGGATTGGTGCCAGCATCGACGAGGAATGCAGTTTCTCAACAAAAAAAAAAAGAAGAAGTGTTGAGAATGTATCACTTGATACCAAAATTAAAGATATTAAAATGGATGCTTGGTTTCAAATTAGACTACAATTAGAAGTTACTTTGGATTGGACTTAGCACCAAAATTAAGAAAAGAGCAATGCTAGGAACACAACAAAATGTGACAACAATTTAACAATTTTTCTAAATTAGCATGCCAACTTACACATGAGCTCACCACAATCTTCAAAAACAATTTATTTAATAATTAATTTGGGAATGTTATAAAATTGTTGGGAATTTTTATTGTGTCCATAGCATTACTGTTTCCAATTGTGGGAGGAAGAGCGGCTAAAGCTTTTTTAGCAGTACCTTTATTTTCCTCTCCATGGGCAATGGGTACATTTTTTTAATTTAATTTAAATTATTGACATTTTTAATTTGGGTTTATTTTAGGATAAAATTTGGCTACAAATTTTGTTGTAGTTAATGTCTATAATTCTACTCAATATCTTTTTATTAAATGTGAATTTTGGCAAATCCACCATTAGATTTTTTTTTCTTATGTCCTTCATGCTTGCAAAATTTATAAAAGATCAAAGATAAATAGCTATGTTATTAGTCAAATATTTAAATTTTAAGTTTTTATAATCTAAGATTATGTATAAAAAAATAAGTCAGAGTTATCATTTTTATAAGGTACTTGATGTTAAGAAAAGATCTTTTATAGGAAGCTTGGCTAAAAATTTCTTGTAAAAACACTAGCCCCCTTCAGTTCATAATGAAATTATATCAATCTTTTTTTATTCAATATATTCTTCTCTTTATGCACATAAAATAAAAAAAAAAGGAGGAGCCGTATGAGATGAAAATCTCACATACGGTTCTGGAACAAAAATTTTTTTGATTGAATGATGACTGTAACGAATGTCAGCTCAATTCGAAGGAAATTATGCACCCCCTTTCTTCTCGGTCCACAAAGAAAAAATTGAGGACCAGTGCCAACAGTTCATCATGAAAGAAAGGACTTATTGAGTTGGGATTACTAACTGATACTATTCTCACCAATGTTTGCATTATTCAAAATAGTAAATAATATATGATTAGCACGAAATTTAACATGTATGTTAAGAATATAAAGAACTTGCAATTTAATAATTAGATTTTCAAAATATATAACTATGTTAAGTTTTTTAGTAGGAGTTGTAGTCAAACTTTACCCTTTATTTTATATATATATGTGAATGATTTTTTATTTTTTATTTTTGCTTGGAAAAATATAAGTAAAGGAATTTGGAAAGATCTACCACACCAAACTGTGGCTTTCGTGGTTGGTGTAGTGTAGTGCTGTAGGTGTGTCAATTGCTTCTAGCCAAAATAGTAAACCCGAACCTCTTGATTTGGTGTAAACCTCGACACCAAATAAGCTAGCCGAACCAATATTAACCCTAGATTTATTCAATTTGTTATTACAATGCTTGAGGCTTTTTTGTTATGTTACAATTTGATGATTAGATTTAGACACGGTGCAATTATTGCATCACGCAATTATTATGTTGTTATGATATGCTAAAATTACAAAGGTGAAAAAGTTTTTTTTTAGTAAAAAGTTGAAAAAGGTGAGGGAAAAAAAAATTCGATACAACTATACAAGTATTGAGATTAAAAGTGAATTTTCATAAGATGTTGGCCTATAAAAATGAGCAAAAAGGTTTTTTTATCTAAATTAATTTCATAAAAAAGGGGTTTGTCTCTTTATATATATAGTAAATACCTTCTTTTTTTTTTTTTTTTTGAGAAAGTATATTAGGGGTTTGTAGCGAACCCATTAACCCGTCAAAATTGACCCGATCCAACTCAACTTGTAGGGTTGGGTCAGTTTTTAAGGGTTGATAGGTTGGATTGGGTTATGAATTTTTTTTTAACAGTGGGTTGGGTTGGTTTGGGTAATAAAATTCACAAATTCATCTAACATAACCCGACTCACTTATATTTAATATATATTTAAAATTTAAAAATATATTTAGAAAAAATATTATACAGTTTTTTTTATTTACTTTTTGCCTCTCTTCTTAAATAAAACCTAAACCCTAAGTTTTCCTCATATAGTTTGTGTTTGTTTGTTGTTATACTCATGATTAATTAGTTATAAATTTGTTCTTATTTGTGGTGGTGTTATTCTAATGTTCAATTTAATAATAATAATAATAATAAATTTTTTATTAAAAATATTCATCTCTTGAGTCCAACCCAATTTAATCTGATCCACATAAGTTGGGATGAACTCCTGTGATGAGTCAGATTGAGTTGAATTTTTTTTTAATCCACCATAATAAATTAGGTTGAAAAAACTCATCAATCCAATCCAACCCAACTTATGCATACTCTTATATATATATATATATATATATATATATATATATGTAAGCAAGTACTTTTTTTTTTTTTTGATAAGAAAGCAAATACTTGGTCATGTGGAAAACGGACCAACTGGCCCGCCCAATCATTAAAAATCAGCCCGCCACACTCTCTCTCTCTCTCTCTCATGCTTGTGAATTTCAATTATTTATTTATTTGATAAGGTTGACTGAGATCACAAGCAGATAAGCAGATTCAGACAACTTGTCAAGTTGTCATATCTCAAAAATTATTAAAATCCCAAGAACCCAACATATAGCCCATAGGATTCCTTGGTAGGTTCGGTGATTCCTTTCTGAAAATATAGGAGTTGCATAAATAGTCTTGGCTTTTGGGATATGATCGTTCCTATTTATAGCAACTATACCTAATCACAAATAAATGATTCAGACAACTTGTCATTTTTTTCCCAAGTCTAACCTTATAATCCATTTTATTATATGCACTGCAAATTTGGCGTTATCTTCTACACTTTCTTATGCATAATTTTATTTTATTTTTTTATTTTTCTAAATTATAATACTTTTAACTTAGTTTCAAAAAAAAAAAAAAATTCTTTTAACTTTCAAGTAACCAGAGTAGTGATCAAGGCAACATGTTGTACCAATTAGCACCCTAATTTCTGCTTTGTAAATTATTTTATATCTGTTTGGTGTCAGTTTTTTCCCTTCAGCTTTTAATTTTTAACTTTTACATACAGTTTTTTAAATTTTAATTTATTATATTCTTTTAAGTACTAATATATTTTACTATACTTTTAACAAAAAAACTTTAAAAAAAAAAAAACTAAAATGTCAAACGCACATTTTAGTAAGTTAACAAAGTGCCAATTTGCCCCCTTTTTTTACAAGGGATGGACATAGATTTTATTATTGAATGCATAACTTGTAAGCACAAAAAACATTGAAAATACCTTAGAGCAGTGCACAAGAGCCTTAGTGCACTCGTTCACCTACCCACTGGCCAAACCACGGAGTTTAATATCTTTCTCTACACTTTTTCATCACGGACATATCATTCACAGCACACAAAATTTTTAGACATTCATAGGATTCATCCATCCACATCAATTTTGAGTTGTTTCCTAAGTAAACACAATGCATGGTTGCATTATTAAAGGAGCAAAGATCTGCCCAAAGCACAATTATTTTGTAAAAGCCGTACAATATGAGTATGTGGATCTGAGGCAGAAAGAAGATCGGAGATCACAAGTAATCGTAGAAGCAAAGATTAAGTTATTTGGATGGTAGAACAAATGATTTAATCATTTTTTTCTTGGTTAGATTTATAGATTATTATGATTGGGATAATTGTATGATATACACTTGCTTTAGACTTTCATTTCACGCACAATGTTTTTTGCACTCTTTGTAGACGTGGCAAATTAAGTATCTCGGGTCAATCAAGTTTGGATAAAAAAAAAAAAGGTTATTTTAAATGGGTTAGAAACTGGTAGGGTCATTTGGATTGCATGTCGGGTCAGGTTGACTTGTGTATTTTCAAATGATTTAAAAAAAAAATGCATTTGCCATTTAGTAAGTCATGCATCAAATTACTTGATATAAAATGCATTATTTTAAATTCATTATTTATATTAGGAATAAGCTCGACTCAACAAATTAATACTTATTCAATAATTATAAAAATCCTAACATTGCAAACTAAAAGAAAATAGCATAAGGAGTCTAGTCTACTCTTTGAGCATCTAATTAAAACTAATACACAAGTTTCATTTCTACATGTTATCAACATCCCAAAACATAATACAAAATTATAAATATCCTATTGGATTGCTAATTTAACAAATAAAAAAAAACATATAATTAAGAAATTTACAATCTTGAAAATTAATTTCATAATCTAATATTAATTGTGGTTGGTGCTTGACACTCTGTTTTAATTTGAGAATATACATCAAAATTTAATTATTTACTTATTTGTATATGGTCTCTTTTATTAATATCACATTATTATTGAGCAAAACACACTCTAGGAAATCTCATCTTTTATTTTGGAAAACAATTTATTTCGATCATGGATTGTTAAAAAATAGGCCCAAGTGTTCATAATTTGTGCCAAAATTTATCGATACACTTCGATTACACTTTTTTCACACTTATGAATGCTTCTTATGCATGTTTATAATTTCAAATATATGTTTTTAACTCTATTGCAATCAGATTATCTTGGCATGCAATTTATTATTTGGTATCCACAAATCTTTACTTATCATGCTATTCAAGTAATAGAATGTCTCAACTATTCATCTTTCAATTCGTTTGCTTGCATCTAGATAAACGTATTAATTGTATTTAAATGATGTTATATATATATATATATAATATTTGAATGAATTTATACAAAAAAAATGTTTAAAAATTGATATTAAAAAAACAAATAATAATAATGTGCATTATATTTGTCAATTGAGTTTGAGTTGTGAACCGTAAAGCTCATAACAAAAAATTAAACTAATAATGTCTTAATTTTATTATCTTTTTACTCCAAAAAAAAGTTTTAAAAAAATAAGTCGGGTCACAAGTTGGCTAGGTTTGATCAAATTGACCCAAAAAACAAAATTTGAGTTTAAAAAAATTTGGTTTAAGGTCGGGTCAGTGAAACTTGACCCGTTTTGCAATGGCTAATTCGTTGTAAACTTTCTAGCATGTGCTACCATTATTTGCATTGCATAAAATCATTAAAAAAAAATCTTATGGGTCCAGCTAATGTATACCCTTATAGCATACATTAACCATTCATTTTAGGAAACTTTTTGTGAAAATTGAAAAAACTATCAAATCAACTAGTTACCTTTTCATTTTTCCATAAAAAATATCTTAAAATAGTTTACTAATACATATACCCTTAAAGCATACGTCAGTAAAACCCATATCTTATTTTCATTTCCTAGGATCATTTGTATGTCGTATTTGATATTAGTATGTATGGAATCATTCAAAATAGGTTAGGATGTTGAATTTCCTGAGTTTTTATCTGATATAAGTTTCATGAACCTCATGTGAAACATGTTCATGTATCATGCAGAAATAAGATCTAGGGTTTACATATCTGCTTCCTAACTATACGTGCTAATGCATTTTTATATGATTTCATTCACGATTATGCGTCTTAGATTAGAGGGAATTGAGATTGCATGTTTCTATTACTCGTGTGTATTTATTCATTTTGCCCGTGGCTAACTTGTTTATGTTTTGATTATTAGCATATATTTCTGAATTATGTGAAATTTGAATGCACGAAATTTTAATTTTCAGCCTTTTTGTTATGTTCCTATTAACTATGTGATAGGATAGGTAAATCATTTATATTGGTCGTTCTATCTTAGCATATCAACATAGGTTGGAGAGGGTGGGTGCCTAACATCTTCTCACATGGTAATTTAACTCGTAAACTTGCCACTAAGACATATATACATATAAAAACAAAATTATATATATATATATATGTGTGTGTGTGTGTGTGTGTGTGTGTGTGTGTGAATGTATGTATTTACTTTCTTTGGTAGAATGTAACTAGGAAACAAAAGTATGCATGTATGTATGAGTTTGAGCTTGAGATCCAACAAAAGTACACTATCAAACCCATATTAAACATTTTATCAAGCTAATTTAGTTTGCATGCAGTCCCAACTTGTAATTAATTAAAGTTCAGTAAGATATGAGTTCATTTTTATTTTTTGCCCATGTCAAACTTATTACCAAATCTATAATCAAGCATAAGCTTAGCTTCTTCTTTTTTAAATTTATTTGCTTGGGCTCAATTCATTTATTAAACAAGTTCAAAACTAAAGTTCAACTTGATTTGTTTATAAATAAACAAATATGAACGAACTTTTTATCGAGCTAAACTCAAGCTGTTTATAAACAATTTGATTTATTTACAAGCTTACAACCATAACTTGATCATATAACTTAGTAGCATTTTGTCCCAAGGGGAATAAAGAAAAATTGACAAAAAGCCCACAATCCATTTAATATATTCAAATGTACCCTTTTCGGGATCAAGAAGATTCACAAAGTAGCCACATTAATTCCCTATCTAGTTGTATGATTATTTCATTTTCAAGGGAGAGAAACCCAAAGTTTTCGGTGATTGTTGCATTGAACAAAATGATTGCCTAGTTTTTACAGTTTAGTAATTTACACCCTAATTTGGCATGCGAACTCACAGTTTGTAACTACCACTTCCGAGTAGATTTTCTCTCATTTTTTGTTGGTCGAAAAGAAAGAAAGAAGGTAGAGCATGCATGAGTTGTCCACTAGTGGTCACTTTTGCAGACAAAAAAAGAAGAGGCAATACACAGTTACACACCAGGACTAAGTTGAATATACCAATACACCAACCCCAATTTTGCAATTATATATTGAGCTTGAGATAGAATTAGTTTCTACTAGAAATTTAAGAGACAATCCAATGGAATATAATGTACATACAGAAATGGTTAAACAACTTAGAGTACATTTGAGAACATTTTATTTAGTTGAAACTAAAATAATATATTGTGATTCATGAATAGTACCAAAAAGTACAATAAAACTCATGAATATTAACAAAAATAAGCTCAATAATAGCAAGAGTAAATTAAATAGTAAAAAAACTGACATTTTAAGCTAATGTCAAACACAACCTTAATTAGGTTGAACTCTAAGTTAGCTTTTTTTTTTCTTGTTGTTGTTGTTGTTGTTGTTGTTGTTGCTAAACTGTCATTTATTATTTTTGTACTTGAACTTTGATTTGCTCTTTGAATGAATTTTGAATTTTCACACCCAAAAAAAGAGAGAGTCTTGAGTTAGGTCGGGAACAGAGTTTAACGGTTAAGGATAATAATGCTAGTGGGCCTAGACAACTAGTGGACCAGTGGAAGACAGCAGTGTTAGAGAGTGAAAGTGAAAGGTGGGCCTGCTGGGCCTTCTATAATTCAAAGGTAAAAGAAGAGAGAGAGAGAGAGGGGGTGGCCCACTTGAAGGTACTGTTTCTACTTGAGGAAAAAAATACCTATTCAACCATAGCCTCGTCTCAATTCCATTATTGGAAGGTTGGTTAATTTTTCAGAATTGCACCCACTCTCTAAAATACATATTACTAATAGATGTAATACTTTCATAATATTTTTATAATACTTTCACAACAAATTATAATAATACATTGTTATTGATTCTAATTTAAATTTACAATTGAAATTATTTTTTTGTCTATTCATACTTAACAACCTATTATTTAAATAATGCAAATCTCACAATTTTTGCTAAAACTCATTATGTGACGAGATGTGAATGATCTATGTATAAACTCGCATAAATTTACCATTTTTTCTTTACCACTCATAAACCAGCACGTGACAAGTTGTTAAATAAACTGTAGTCCTAGTATTTTCTTTGCCATTTGTAAAAGTCACAGTGAAAATATTGTGTTTATACGTAAGCCTTTGCATAGAGGAGGGGATTGAAGAACATGACCAAATAGACGCAATTTTGTTTGGGTTGGGTTGGGCCTGTTTTGAGATTTTTTTTTTTAGACTGGTGGGGTGAGACGTGGCCGCCTTTTTCATACCTCTATCTGTGGGACCCACCTCTACACGAAGTTTAGCCTCGCCTCTCTATCTCTCTCTCTCTCAAACTTTTTATTTTTAATTTCAGTATTTAAATGGTTGATTTTATTTTCTTCGAATCCAACTTATAATAATAAGTGATGATGTCAAGCATGATGATATCTGCTAATCTACGAATCTATCAATCTATCCTATGGTTTAAGTTGGCTTCAGCATTTAAGTCAGATGTTAGACCCACGCTCTAGTAATGAGGGTCCAAACCACGCTCTCTTCTTCTTCTACTCTTTTTTTATTTATTTATTAATTTGAAAGCTAATTATAACTAGGAAAGGTCAAAATTCTCCTCTTTATCTCGTGTAGCTTTCCCCACTTAGAAAAGGTGACATGGTAAGGCCAAGTTTTACTTCCCCTCCCTTATTGTGTTTTCTAATACATATATAATTTTTTTTTTGAGAAGATATATAAATTATTTATATATAATTAATCTTTTATTATACATATTCTATATATACTTTAATTTTTTTTTTACATATTTTATTCTCATTCTCCAAAGCACTTGATTTCTCCCTCTTTTGGCATCTTACAATTGCCCTTTCCTCTTTCTAATTCATATTATCATGTCTATTTTATTAAAGGCAAAATTTAGATACAAAATTCGTTATAACCTTAAACTACAAATTTTTTTAATATTTTTTTATTGGAGTTGAATTTTGACAAATCTATCATTGGATTACATTTTCTTCTTATATCTTTTATATTTGCAAAATTTAATATCTTCTATATTTGCAAATTTAAAAAAAAAAATTAAAGATCAATAGCTACGTTATCAATAAATTTTTTAAATTGCAAGTTTTTAAATATAAAATTATGCATAAAATATAAGTTTATGAATCATAGAGTAAATAATATCCGATTAACACAAAATTTAATGTGTATTAAGAGCATAAAAAAACGTGCAATTCAATAGTTAGATTTTCAAAATATGTTGTAATATTTATTTTATTGACTGAGTTTGTAGTCTTAAATTACAACCAATTTTGTAGTTAAATTTTGTCATTTTATTAATGCTAAAGCCACCTGTGGGGGTAAAGTAGATAAAATATTTATTTGGGCCTTGGGCCTGATTTGGTGGTGGAAGTCTGTCCGAGCAGAGCTTTTGAAGCCCACAAGCCAGTACACACTACGAGAGGTGGATGAGTCGTCCGAGGAAGAGCACCTCTTCAGACGGGCCCAGTAAAGGTCATGGGACATACCAAGGGGTTTAGAGACAGAATTCCGGAAGATCTATTGGGTAAAGGCGTGATCCATGCAGTGGTTGGAAGGAAGAACGTGTGAGAAATATTAGAGGAGAAAAAGCTGCTACCACCACATTAAAGACCCTGCACCTACCTCCCTGACCGCATTAATGGGAAAATGACCTCTGAGCAGTGAGGTTTAGCTTTCTAGCTGGTATTTGGAGGTTTAAAGAAGGTGCTGGATGGGACAAGTATATGGGAAAGAAATTGGTAATACACGTGGAAGAAAGAAGGAAGAAGAAGATAGATACAAGAAAAGAAGAGAGATATAAAAGAGAGGGGGAGGACAGAAGGAAAGGGGGATCGGATACTGGAACTGTATTTGTAATATTGTTCTTAAAAGAAAGAAAGACAACATAAGTTGTCCTCGGCTTATGTCCGAGGAGAGATTCTTTACTATTCTCAGCTATTAAACACGCAGGTAACGGCTAGATTCCTTTTTCCAACATCCATAGTCTAGGTTTCAAGCCCACACTCTACAAATTGTTATTGTATAAGGTCATTTGGGCCTAAGTCCACCTAGCGATTGGACCGGGTACAATTGTGCACTTACACCACCTTATTAGGGATGGCAAAATACTTCTAACTCATCCCAAAACTTGACCCAAATTGCTTTTGTTTACCACGTGTAAGCTAACCAACACGAGGCCACTTGTGACATCTTTAGGTTAAAAGAATTTCTTTAGTATACAATTTTCCATTCCCACTCAAAAAAAAAAAAAAAAAAAACGGCTCAAGGAGATTTTGGCTCATCACATATGTATTTATTATCATGTACTAAACAATAAATTCACATTCAATGCCTCAAGACAGGAGTAACATCTACCTATAGAGTCACGACAACACCCTAGATTCACATCCCCTAAAAAAACCTAAGGAGATGGTAAATTGTCACAATTCCCTCACTTTAGGGAAAACATTAAGTAAACCATATCAAAAAAATTCTATAAATACCATCATTTTTATGATGAAAAAAAAAAATGTTTTTCCAACTACCATTGTTACTCGATCTACAAATTTTCTTTCAAACTTTCTCTTAGCTCATATACTAACTTAAGTTTCAGAGAGCTTTTAACCAATCTTATCGATTGGTTTTGGCTTAGAAAGTTGGTTGTTTATTCCCTATATAAGCCTTGAATAAATAAATAAATTCATTATTTACCATTTTTGTTCGATTGAAGTGTTTGCTGTAATTCCACTTATTTAAATTCCCTTCACCTAAAATATCCAATTCAAAAACTAAATCACATATTTTTTTCGAGAATCAACCACTGAAAACTAAATTACACATTTGATCCTTAAAACTAGTAGCTTTTACCTTTTGATCCATGAAGTTTCAAAATTTTTTATTTTGCGCTTCATGTTTGATTATGTTTTTATGTTGGTTTTGTTGTCTGTCTTCATTAGCAATCTAATCGTTAAGTGTCATATATGTGCTTAATCGAAAATACACGTCACCCATATTTTACCTTATGTCAATAGAAGGCACATCTTCGTTAGTAATCATGAACATCATCAACATGCAATCAAATTCAAGGTGAGGTTTCTGATTGCATTTGATAAGATATAGGTGATGTGTCTTAATGACTAAACATTTATTTGGCACTAAACATTCAGATAACTAACAAAGATGGATAACAGAGCTAATATAAAATCATAATCAAACATGAAGAACTTAAATGAAAACGTCCCCAAATTTTAAGGGGAGAAAAATAAAATTTATTCTAATTTAAAATATATCTTTAAATCTTTATAAGATGCTACAATATCACAAATTTCGATTGTGAAACAAGAAACGTACTTCCAATATCTGTTTAATACATATTATTACAAAAGTTTCAAGAAGAAGTATTTTTTTTTTCAAATATAACAAATAAAATCTTAAAAAAATATTAAAAATAATACTTATAAAAAATAATATACTTTTTGTAAGAACACGAATTTAAGTGGCCCACCAAGAATAATGAAGTTGGAGTTCCTAAATTCGGCCCAAAATGATAGAGTTTTGTATAGAGAGTGGGATGAATAAATATAGGCTTCACCTGAGGACACAAACAGGGAAAGAAAGTTTAAAAGCCTAAGGTTTTAATAGATGAAGGGTTCTTTACACTATTGCTTGAGGACAATGTTCTTGGTGGTAACAAGTACTATTCACTATTTCTCTCAGTTACAATTCTCTCTGTGATTTCTTCCCTATAATTCTTGTTGGTCCCCTCTCTATCTGCGAGACTCTTTCCTTTATATATTCCATGGCCTCTTGCATTCTCACCCTCCATCTGTAATTTTCCCAAATCTCCTTAAGACACCTGTCCCTTTAGATCATTGGTGAAGGTGGTGGAATGAACTGCTAAGTTGTGGATCCATTGTTTAGGTTACTTCCTCATTAATGTAGCCGATAAAATTGTTGTCCACCATTTAATGCGGAGGATCAGGTGAGACTTTTGCTAGAAATTTCCTACAAAGTTTCCATTCAACCTCTAAGACACCCTTTTGCACCCTTTATATCTCCCAAGGATGTTCTGTCACTCCCCATTCCATTCTCGGATCACCTCATTCATCAGACAATGGATGCTCCTTCCAGAGGAACAACTGAAAGTTACAACGATGTTTCCCATCTTCGGTCCTCGGATCCCCACACTTTTCATTTAGAGATGCTAATACATATATTTTCCACCTCGATCCAATTCGTTAAGTCAGATCATTAGCTTGACTACGAGACCTACTTGTCGAGCAAGGAAAAAGGTTGACCATAGTGATCAAACAATGCCGACCTTTTGTTTTCTTTTCCTCCAACCACTAAGATGTTTTAGTTTGCAAAGTTGTCTCTTTCTTGCTCATGGATTCAGCAGTAGTTATATCTATGAGATCGAGTACGAAACTTTTTTTTACTTGGTTTAAATTGAGTATCCATATCCATTTTCCTTATTTTTCTTGCTAGGATTGGAAATTTTTAAAAATTAAAAAAAATTGGTGACTAGACAATGGAGATACACATTACCCCATGATTTTGAATATTTGAGGCACTACAACTTTGAAGTGACCTATTGGAGAATTCATTTGAAGTAGGCAATTTTAATTTCATAAATCCATTCGAATTTTAGAATATAAGTTCTCTTTAATATTTTATGTGTCTATATATATTGATAATTTTATATAAAGTATATTTATGATTTTTTACTTTAAAATTGAAAAACTATACAAACTTTTATATATTTATTAATAATTTTGTAATTTTTTGTTGTTTATTTTGACCCATTTATCAAAATCATAGTTTGCCAATTAATTTATGATTCAATCAGTGTACATGTCTAAGTTATTAGAATCGTTTCGAGCATTGAATCATTGAAAGAGTGGTATGATAGTTGAATAAATAGTCAATTTATTTTAAATATATAAATAATTAAAGAATAGATAAAAATAAGATAAACCTTAAGAAATGAGATGATATTCAATCTAAACATAAAAAATGAATAAAAATATGACACTTGATATATTATATTCCTGTAAGTGCACAATTGTACTTGGACCCAAAAGCAGGTGATGGGCTCAGGCCCAACGAGCCTTATACAATGAAATTTGTAGAGTATGGATTTGAAACCTAGGTTTGGGATGTTGAAAGTTCAATTAACAGGCTAGAGTGCCACAATCTATGCAAATGATAAACAAGTATGACAAGGAGACCTCCTCGGACGTAAGCCGAGAACGATTTGTATAAATATTCTCTTTTTATGCCAAAGTTTACAATTCTTAGTTCTTTTTAGTTAAGGAGTCGCGCCCCCCCTCTTTCCTCTCTCGTCTCCTTATATACTTCTTATTCTTCACTGGTTTCTCCACGTGTCATACAAATCTTTCCCTTAGATACTTGTCCCATCCACCACCTTTTTGAAGTCTTCAACTAATAGCAGGAAGACTGAATTCTACTGTTCAGAGGTCATTTTCCCATTAATGCGACCAGGGAGGTAGATGCAGGGTCTTTAATGTAGTGATAGTAGCTTTTTTTCTCAGATATTTCTCACACGTTCTTCCTTCTAAAGGGTGCTTGGATCACCCTTTTACCCATCAGTTTCTCCAGAATCCTGCCTCTAACCCATTTAGCAAGTCCCAGGGTCATTGTCGGGTCTGTCCGAGGAGACACTTCTCCTCGAACCTCTACAGTACGGATTGATTTGTGGGCCTAGAGGCCTTGATCAAAACAAATTGGTACCAGCCAATCAGGCCCAAAACCCAAACGTTTATTCAAGACCTCTTACCCCCCACAATTCCACTATAGAATCTAGATGTTTTTTTTTATATTATATATACATATAAGATTGACTAAAATTATGACACTTGCATCAATCTTTAGGTTCCTTAATGATATTTTTCTAAGTGGAAAATTATCTAATGATATTTAACACGATCCTTTTCACTATTTTATCCAATTTTCTGCAAATTAATTAATACCGACCCAAAACTGTATACGATTCACTGACAACTGCTGTTTCAAATACGGCTCTAATAAGTAGTAAAAACTATATGGTATACGGTCCCAAAATTATTAAAAAAAAAAAAAAAGGGTTTCAAAACAATTATAAAAAGAGAAAGATGAAAGTGTCGGGAGGGTATTGGTGAATTTGAGCGTGGCAAATGAGAAAAAGATGAAAAGGTGTTTAAGGGAGGGAAAGAGAAAGGTGAGAAACACGCGCCAAAAGTGGGTGGTAAGGGAAGCAAGGAGTCATAAATACGAGGTACCGCATAGGAAGGCTATTGGTCGCTAGAAGAACGAAAGAAGCAAAGGTGGCCCATTTCCCGTACTCTTGGATTGGACATTTCTGGAAAGAGCTTCCTTTTCTTACTATTATTCCCATTTCCTTTTCTGATACCAAACCCTCTCTCTCTCTCTCTCTCTATTCCCTGGCCTTGGAGTCACAATTATTGTGCACCAGCTCCTTCCCCAAGTTGCCCCTCGATCTTGTTTGCAACACTTTTTATTTACTGCTCTCCCATATGGTAAAAACCAGGTGAAACTAGGTGAACGTGAAATAAAGATAGAGAGAGAGAGAAAGAGAGAGAGAGAGAGAGAGAGAGAGAGAGAGAGAAAAAAAGATATTGGAGGTGACTTGTGACGTGAATGCTTAATAATTAGTAGCTAATAAAGGTAATTGAGTAATTAGCCATCTCTTTTAGTCCTTGTGCTGTCTATTTCTATTAGTGGGTAATTTAGAAAGAGGAAGGAAAAGAGAGAGAGAGAGAATGCTTTTCGATTTGGTTAACGTGGGAAAGTTGTATAAGGAAAGGGATGGCTCTTTCTTTCCCATTTTCCCATCTAATGTTTCTTTTGAACCCACCAATAAGAAAAAGAAAAAAGAAAAAAGAAAAAAAATGGTAGTGATCACTGGTCATACATGTAGTAGTCCTAGTCTCCTAGACAAAGAGAACAGTAAAGAAAGGTCGTACACACAAAAAATTATAAACGAATTTAAAACCCGAAGGCACAGGTTAAATAAAGAAAGCCAAAATAGACAACCAAATTCATGAATGATTGGGAAAAATAGATAATTTGTTTCGGAAGTAGTATTATAGAGAGAGAAAGAGAGAGAGTGAATTATGAGTCTTTGAAAAGAAAGGAAAAGAGAGGGAGGCAAGTGGTTAGAGAGAGAGAGAGAGAGAGAGAGAGAGACAGAGAGAGATATAAGCAATAAGGAGCGTGTGGGATGCTTTTGGGCTAAGCTTTGCTGAAACTGGCCTCGTCTATGCTGTATTGGGCAGTTAGGGATACAAGATCTTGGAACATCTCCACCTTATTACTACCTTTTCGCAACACACCCACATCAAAACTCCTCCTATCTCCTTTGTCCTAGGTTTTTCTTTCCTTCTTTTTCGTAATTCTCTATCTTTACCTTCTTCACTTCACTATTGTCTTCCTTACGCATCTTCTTCTCTCCCCCTTCTTATTTAACCAGAAAACAAAGCTACTTCTTTTATCTTCTATATTTTTTTCTTTTTTTAACTTTTTGTACCAAAGACAAACATATAATCAGGTGTTTATATGAGAGTGAGACTAATGATCAGAATTTGTACCACAACAAAACACTAAAGGTCCCATCTTCCCACCTCAAAAAAACAAGCTTGTCTTTCACAGAGATCACCAACCAAAAAAAGTAAAAAATATAAAATAAAAAATGTGGGATCTAAATGACTCACCTGATCAACGAAGAGACGATGAATCCGAAGGCTGCTCTTCTCAGAAGACTTCTTTTGATGGGGACGATGACAAGGGCAAAAGGGTCGGATCCATGTCGAATTCAAGCTCCTCCGCCGTGGTCATCGAGGACGGATCCGACGACGATCAAGACTGTGACCCACAAAAATTCAAGCGGCGTAGTAGCCCCAACAAGCTATTCGGGTTCTCTTTCAACGACAGCAGCGAGCCACAACCTGTGACCCACCAGTTTTTTCCGGTGGATGAGTCAGAAATGGGAGCTACATCTGGCGGTGCATTAGTAGGATCTATGGAAAGTACTGGTGGTGCCTCAGCTGCTACGTTTCCTCGGGCTCACTGGGTTGGGGTTAAGTTTTGCCAATCGGATTCGCTTAGCCCTGGAAAGTCTGTGGAGGTCTCACAGCCCATGAAGAAGAGCCGCCGAGGACCAAGGTCTAGGAGTTCACAGTATCGAGGTGTCACGTTTTACCGGAGAACTGGCCGCTGGGAGTCTCACATATGGTTAGTCTTCTTCTTCTTCTATGTGTGATCAGTGAATTTACTTTCTATTTTTGGAAATTTTGGATAATCAAGGTTTTGTGTGTTTGGATTCTTGTTGTGCTTAATGTAGGGATTGTGGAAAGCAAGTTTATCTGGGTAAGACTATTTATTTAGTTTTTTTCCCCTCTGGAGAGAAATGGGTTTACTTTTCTTTGATTAATATGGGAAATTTTCTTATGGGTTGGTTGGAAATAAATGTGTATGTAGGTGGATTTGACACTGCACATGCAGCTGCTCGGTGAGCCTCTTGATTCTAGCTCCTTTTGTTTAGCAAGCTTGTAATATATATTGTTTTCCTTCATCTTGAAGTGAACGAATAAAGTTTTGTCTGGAAAATGTGAGATTGAAAAAGGAAAATATATGTTGCAGTGCGTATGATAGGGCGGCCATCAAGTTCCGAGGAGTGGAGGCAGACATCAATTTTCGTATTGAGGACTATGAGGAAGACTTGAAGCAGGTAGGTGTGTGTGTGTGTGTGTGTCTTTGAGAGAAAGAAGCATGGAGAGAGATTTCTATTTGTATTATATTATTTTATCTTGAACAGTGCAAACCTTATCTTCTACAGTTGTATATCTGATATTCCGAATTGCTTTATCTTTCTTTATTTGGCTAATGAAATATATATCTACAAATGGAAGGATTTGAAATGGTGTTGTCTGTGATAGATGAACAATCTGACTAAGGAAGAGTTTGTTCACGTACTTCGCCGACAAAGCACCGGATTTCCTAGAGGAAGCTCTAAGTACAGAGGTGTAACCTTGCACAAGTGTGGAAGATGGGAGGCTCGGATGGGCCAATTTTTGGGCAAAAAGTACACCTTCATCTTTCTCTATACACTTCATCCCCAATCTCACATACACCTTTTTAGTTTTTGTGTGTATGTTCTTTAATTTGATTATCGAATGGTATGTTCTTAAACTTAATCTGATTTAACAGGTACGTTTATTTGGGTTTGTTTGATACTGAGATTGAAGCCGCAAGGTGTGTGCTTTGCAAACTCAGTATGACTTTGTTCCTAGATTATAGTACTATTGTCATATATAGTCGTGAAGAATAAATGTCGGTATGGCTGGGTTAAAAATTTCTGGTACATATGTAGGGCTTATGATAAAGCTGCAATTAAGTGCAATGGCAAAGAAGCTGTCACCAACTTTGATCCAAGCATCTACGAGAATGAGCTAAATAATTCCACTGGTAATTTTACTTTGATGAGTAATGTTGTCTTTTTTAACATTGGCTGATATCCGCCTATCTCATTTAAAAATATATTGGGTATATAGAAGCTTCAGGCAGTGCAGCAGAACACAATCTTGATTTGAGTTTGGGCAATTCCAACATAAAACAAAACGGTGTATCATTGGGGAATGATGGTTATAATGCTGCAATGGGACAGAATTCGATGTTAATGCCACTAGAAGCTGATTGGCGGAATCAGGGATTTAGGCCTAATAAGGTTTCTTATATCTAACTTATAGTTTTATTTTGGTCCTCAACCCTTTAAATTGTATATTCAAATATGCCAACCAATCAATTCTTTGCTTCGTATTATAATCAGGAAGCATCTAGAGGTGAGAGTGATGGTCAAGGTCACGGTCACGGCAGAGATGGGTACAGCGAGACTGAAACCATGCAGATTTTGAGCCGAACCCATCTTCAGTCTGCATCCTCGAATTCCAATGAAATGCAAAGACATATGTATTTCAGGAGAGCTGGAGAGACCCAGATGCAACATAACTTTACCCCACACATTAGTCCGCCAAATTATCAAGTGGGTACTGCTAATTAAGCTCAGTGCACAATTTGGGGTATATATCCATAAAAGAAGTTGTTTTTTAAGTGGTATTTGTTCATATATGTGTCATTTTAGGTTCAGTACCCAAGCAGCAGCAGCAACGGAGGCCGAATTGGAGGCGATCTTTCACTGACTATAAATGACCAACAATGGCAATCCGCTCCTCCCCAATTGTTTGCAGCTGCTGCAGCATCATCAGGATTCTCACCGCAGATCAAATCCTCCCAACATTGGCTGCAGAAAAATGGATTCCACACTCTCATGAGACCCTCCTGAGTGTCCTGACCCACTTTGGTCTTTCTGCATTGCCATTGTCTCCAAATTCCCCTTTTTTTTTCTGCCGACATTATTTATAAACATGTAAAGAAAGAAGTACTTATGAGACTTATTTTCATATTCGAATTTTCAACCCGCTTTATTTAGAGAGGCAAATGAAAACCCAAAATTATTGTCAAGAGGAAAAAAAAAAGTAAACGGAATTCTCACTCTCGGGGAATGTTGGTCGTTGGTCAAACTAACAAAACAACGAAATTTTCAAATGAATTTTCTGTGTTCTGACTGATATTCGCTGATCTTTTAGTAACACTTGGATGTGTGTGTGTGTATATATTGTTTTGCCAGACTATGGTACTTTTTTATCCTGCACCTATTGTAATTTTTTAGTCCTCAATTATTGTACTTAGCCAGCTAATTTTTTAGCGCAAGTAATGGGATGAACTATCTTATTTTTATTTTTTTGTTTGTTAAACTTGTAGGCCGACTTTACTTACCGAAGGTTTTGGATAAATCTATCAGACTGTCATGTTATGAAGATTCTGGGTACTGTGTTTTTTAAGGGCACTGGTTCCTTGCTTCCTGGTAGGGTAATGCTAATTACTACACTGCTTTTGTCTGAGGCGTAGGATTGGATAAATCTTTAAAGATAGGGCTTTTTTTTTTTTTGATCCCTTTAAAGATAGGGCTAGAGACAGAAATACAGCTTTACTAAATGTGTATTTTGTGGCGTTGGAAATATCATCGGATAGTGATGAATAGTCACTATCATCGGTGTCCTTCGAATCAGTTCTCTTCGGCCAAAAGCAGTCAGACACGGCTATTATTACGAGAGGGACCTATCGTTGTAGCCCCAAGGCTTCAAAGGACACTGTTTATGTCTGCGAAAGAAAAAAAAAGAGAGAGAAAGACCAAAAGGATCTAGATATTAGGGTTAGGGTAAGCTTGTCATACTGTAAAAGAACCTCAGAAAGTTTGTGCGGGTTTGAGTTTAATCTGGGTTTTACTTAGAGAGATTAAAAAAAAAAGAAAAAAAGAAAAAAGATAATAGTGTGGCCACACATAAAATAAAAGTTTATCACAGATTTTTCTGTTTAAAAAGTAAAAAAGACTAGAAAAAGTAAAGTGGACAGATTCAATTCTGTATTTTTACCCTACGTACTACATAGAGAGAGAGGGAGAGAGAGAGTTATGGGCAAGTATTTAATACTTTGGACTTGTATTTAAAAAAAAAAAAAAAGATTTAATACTTAAGTAGGTTTACAACTACCAAGAACAGAAGAGTGAAGGCTAGGACTTATTTTCTTAATTAATATTGGTGGAGATTCCCATGAACAACCTTTTTATGAAGATTTGCTAGTTTTGCTCTACGCGGTATGCCATTTGATTAGTCCCATAATATAAGATTAGCATCCATTAATATATTATCATATGTATAGTTAGGTACAAGGAATGAGTTATAATGGGATAATTTAATCAATAAACAATTAATTAAAATGGATGCTATCCTCATTACATGCGTCATCAACAAATAGATATTTTAAGAAGCAAAAAGCTTCAATGAGGACGTGCCCCTTTCAGCATTTGATGAACTGCTCATCGTACTGATTTTATGCTTTGTTCATGATGCTATATAATTAAACATCACCATCACTCGTAGTACTTCATCAAATAATTAAAATTAACATTGATATGCAATACTAGAGTAAAAGACAAATTTGTACCCTTCTAATCCCGTGTGTATGAAACTATTTTTTATATACTCGATCTTACCATTTCATATCTACAAAAAGAAGGGATTGGTTGATCTATAGAAAGCATTTAGAGAGTTATGATGATAATATCTTTTTACAGATCATTCACATGTGAAAGCACATTGATAGTTTTAGAAGTTTTGATTATATATTTCTTTGTTCTAGTTAATTAAGACCTTGCCCTTCCCTTTTCCCTTCTTCTCTTTTGATTTTTCCTACCCTGTTTCCTTTTTTTTTTATGGCTGTGACAATTTGGATTGCCATGCAAAAATTGCCCTAATCAAACCCTTTGGAGTTTGGATCTTTGCTACAATTTTTATAAGGCAGTTTCATTTTTTTTTTGAATTTATCAATATAAGCTTGTTATGTGTGTGTATATATATGTATATTCTATCAATTATTAATTAACAAAATAACATTAATCTTCTAAAACTTGTGGTTTAATTTATATTAGAAGTGGTATATATTATTTATTTATTTTTTGAAAAATGATATAGGTTATTTAGAGATTAAATATTATACATAAATGAAAAGAAAAAGGTTATAATAAAAAAAATATAGAAATTGAAAGGTGGTCCACAGCCCTAACCCCATTCTCCTTCAGTCTATATATGTGTGGAGGTAAAAAAAATATCTATTTCTAAAAGGAACAAAGTGACTAGTAGATTAAAGAGTCCCTCCTTAGATCCTTTCCTTGGCATCGAATCTAAGAAGCACTGCAAAGCCTCAGACAGACATATCCATCTCTCTCTATTTATGCTTCTCTTTGTACTATCAAAATTTGTGGTGTAAACAGCAGTATACATATATACACACACGTAAAAGTAAAAACCCATCAGTCCACCCCGTCAAGAAAAGAGTAGGTACACAAGCACAAGTATGGAAATTTTTTTTTTTGGAAAAATAAATGAAAGAGTGTTGGTTTGGGGGGAAAAAAAAGAAGAAAAGTAAATTTAAAATGGGGTTGGGTTGAGTTACTTTTGTTTTCTATAAAGATGAGGGGTTCCAAAAATGGGATATCTTCAACGGTTGGAAATTGTTAATGTTGTTTTATAATAAAAAAAAAAAAAAAAAATTTATGGACGAGTGGTGTGTGTTGGTGATTGCTCTGTTTTGTGTCTGTGTCTGATACTAAATACACCAATGAATGTGACTGTGAGTGCGACTAGGACTTTGATGGTGGGGGCATTGGTCCTTCATATTTATATGCATATATTGTGCGTGAAGTGTTAGATCGCTTTCATAATTCACTCAGACAAACTACTCCTTTGGTTTCCCTTTCTGGGACGCGCTTACTCTCTTTACTCTCTCTTTTGTAACACCGACCTGACCAGTGATTGCCTTATCTCTCCCACTATATGCTTTTCATACGCTTTCCTTTTATGGCATGCTTTTGGGGGTTGTTATTGTGTCCACAAGTTTTTACACCTATTTCCACGTTTCCTTCTTCATCTCGCTCCAATGTAATTTAATTTCCTAGTTCAAAGACCTTTTGGAAGTAGGGGTTAGATTAGCTTCACGCCCCTGTTACATGAGTGTGTGAAAGTTGGATTTTTTACCTTTACCTTAATAACAGTTGAGAATATCACCGGTTGAGTTGAATTGAATGGTACCTTTATATTTTTAATGTATGTAAGAAAATGGGGTTTTGTTTTTTTGTTTTTTGGTTGAATAAGAAAGAGAGTCTCTAGTTTGGATTCATTGACTCCATGTAATGTGATGACAATAGGTAATACAGTGTAGTGTACTATCTTGACCTTAATAGAATTATTATAGTAGGCTAGTTTGTATTCATTGATCTCATGTAATGTGATGACAATAGGTAGTACAGTATAGTGTATCATTTTGACGTTAATAGAGTTATTATAGTAGGCATAATATATTTGTTGAAGTGCTCCTACACAACCTTATCAGCTATTATGTAGAGTGATTTTTAGCCTCAAAATTGCACCTGCAATGGTACGCGGAATCTTGATTTAGGCACGAGGGAACCTGGTGGGCTATGTATTTGTTATGTAATAAAATATTTCTAATTAGTTTAAAAAAAAAAAATAATAATGATAGGATTTTACTATTGTGTGTTTTAATGGCACAAAATAGTATACCATATTTAAAAAAAAAAATTTATTAAAAATTGAAAAAAATTTATAATTTTTTCAATACTCAATCAAATATTTCAAAAAATAAATAGCTTAACATGTGTTATCCATAATAATAATAATAACAGTTCAGAGTTTGAGACTTGAGAACGTGAATATCTGGGGCAAGTTGTTGCTTGTACGGCTTGAATTTGTTTAACACAGGAGTGTGGCTTCCACGTGCGGTGAAGGAGGGTAAGAATTGATATTGTGTCTTTTTGTTCTAATATCTTAAGCCTCCTGTAATTTTCAATTTGGATTAAGAAGCACGTCTCCTTGAATTTCGAGTCTTAAGTTCAAAGCTTGGTTTGTTAAGCACCATGTTACGTAGCTTAATTAAGCCAGCCTTGATGTGCTAATGTCTACCAGGGTACTTCGTAATGGAAGGATTAGGGACTTGATCGGGCTTGACGTACCGAATCTAGTATTCTTATCTCCTTTCGCTAGAAGAGTGAAGTTAGGTAGAAGTCCTTGTTTCCAAAGTTGAGATCGAAAGTACACACCTACCTAGTTCTCAATCTCCCAAGAAGCTGCAACAAATATGGTATAAAGAAATAAAAAATATACTTATATTTGAGGAAAAATTGCATATCGTATGTATGTACTATACCAAAACATAATATTGCAAGTTAAAATTTGTTTCAATAATAACTTAAAATGGGTAAATTTTTGCATCAACAATTAGTTGTAATAACTTATAATTTTCAATTGCAATACAAATTACTTTAATATCTTATTGCCCTAGATTTGCTGCAATCACTTAAAATGAAGAAATCGTTGTAATAATATTAGCCTCTAAGCTAAGCACATGCTCATGCGTGTGCTTAGAGACTTTTCTATCTTTTGATAAAAGTTTATAATTTGCATCCATTATAAATTGAGATTACTACATTTTTTAATCACTAAAACACCTAGAAGTGTGATGAGTGTTATGTGTGGAGAAAGGTTAATAATTTTAATATTTGGTACAAATGCTCATCACACCTCTAAGTATTTTGTGATTGAAAAATGTAGTAATTCCAATTTATAATAGATGCAAATTATTAACCTTTACCAGAAAATAGAAGAGTCTCTCACACGTGTGCTCAGAAACTAGTTAATATTTATGCATTTTAAACAACTAATATGACCAAAAGTGTCACGAGAGTCCCTCCAAAAAATGGACACCAATATAGCATTGAAAACATATGTTCGTATGTAGATTTATGGAACAAATTCTTACTAAGAAAAACTAAAATTTATGGACTAAATGTTTCACCCTACTACCGAAAAAAAGAGAAGTGTTACGTCCACAATATTTTCACAACAAATCATAGGTGGCACTTAAGATTTATTGTAAAAATGTTGTGGACATAATATTTCTGGAAAAAAAAAATGTACATCATCATAACTTCTTTGTGCTTGAGATTTCTGTTCCAATAGACATAGACATAGAACAATTGAAAGACTTAACACCTGCCAAAATAAACAATCGATTAGCAGAAACAAACATATTACATAATCAT
This sequence comes from Castanea sativa, assembly GCF_040712315.1. NCBI lineage: Eukaryota > Viridiplantae > Streptophyta > Magnoliopsida > Fagales > Fagaceae > Castanea > Castanea sativa. Next base: position 43,302,306 of record NC_134014.1, read on the forward strand.
GAATATGTAGTTTACAATAATTCCAATGACACTCTTTTATTAAATAAAGAAAAAAAAAATCATTTGAAGATAACTTTTTATTCACCTATAAATGAGACTGTAACTTTATGTGCCATTTTATATTGGCATGTATCCAAGGCTAGAAACTAAATTTGCATAGAAAAGAACCAATAACACATCAACATAAAAACAAATACGTAATAGTTGCATCAAGTTCTGCATTACTAACCTTTGTATGCATTTCTCCGTCGATTCCTATTGCATGTTTTCAAAGCTTTAGTTTTCATTTATAAATGTAGTTGAATTGATGAAAGTAACTTAGGAAAAATCCAAACAATGGGAAATGTGCAATTCAGGGGATCTTAGGAATTGCTCACCATCATCGTGGGCTTTGGTTGGAAAGGCAAGAGTTGAAGAAAATTCTTTAAAATTGTTTGATGGAAGGATAGATTGGCGAGTCACCAGCCCTATAATTCATTCTAATTTTTCTCTAGAGTAATGGAGCAACGTGTGCAAGGTGAAAACTGAATCTAAAATAGGAGTAGAATGAGATTATTTGGAATTGAAAAATGAGTAGAAGAGCAGGTAAAAGTTGAGGAGATAGTAACTGATCCCAGGAGATTTTGATTTAGTGGGATGTTAGTGGGATGGTTGTGTATGGTGTTAGCAGAGTGGGAGTCAATTATTTAAGTAGCAAATACTTTGTAACATGCTTTTTTAAATTTTGCTAAAATTTAGGAGTTTTTAAATTAGCAAATTTACATATATAACCCTACTATTTAAGGTTTACAAATTGGTAAATTTAAGGGTATTTTGGGTATCGAAATTGAGGAATCCAAACAGGGAAGCCCCTTGAATAATAGAATTGATATATTACAATAACAAATGTGAAATAATTATTTATTACAAAGAATATATCGTTGCAATAATTTAATCTGAATTATTTTTGTTTTAAAATTTGTGAAGTAATAGTTTATTATTACAAGATATTCGAAGCAGTAAATTATTTATTACGCCAACTAATAAATTATCTATATATATATATAATCGAAACTTTTGAAGCTCCCACAATTTTTCATGTCAACACAATAGTTAAACAAAATTATCATTTTATTTAAATAAAATTATTTTTGTTTAATCCAAACTTAACAAGGATTGAAACTCTATTTTTCTAACAAGTTCAACTTAAACTTAAACTCATCAAAATCATTAATATTTAAATAAAATTATAATTTTTTTTAAAACAAAATTATTTTTGTTTAGTCCAAACTTAACAATGAATGAAACTCTATTTTTCTAATAAGTCTAACTTAAACTCAAATTCAAATGTTGATAATATATATATATATATATATAACCGAAACAGAGACTAACGTAAAACAAAATGCAAGCAATCTAATTCAACATTCTTCTTTGATTAATAAATTTTATTTCAAATTTTTTTATATTGTTATTATTAGTAAAATTTCAATTCAACATATGTGGATATTTTTTTATATCTAAGATTTTATTTTTTCTATCTTATTATTTTGTTATGTTTAGAATTGATTTTCTTTTGAGTATTTGGGTTAATCTCCATATTTATATTGACATTGTTTTAGTGGGTTTGGTTTTTGGGTTGAAATTTCTACTAATTATTTTTTTATATTGTATATGGCAGATAAATCATTTATATTTTTTGGAGAAAAATCAAAACTGCAACCTATATCTTCCAGCCTAGGGAATGATAAATTTTTATTTGGTATGTTATATATAAATTTGTTGAATTTGATTTGGTTTTGAAGTAGAATTTGGGAATTCTGTAAAATTTGAAATTTGATCTTAATTCTTCACCTTAAATGCTTTTTATCTAGATGCATGTGATTTTTTGTTTTTCTATTAAAAGCTATGATTTTTGGTTGATTAATTATTTGTTTGGATTAATTTCAATTAATTATTTGTTTGGATTCAACATAAAAGATAATGGAATTTGGTATTAGAATTTTGATATTGTTCTATGTTTTGAATTGTCTATATTGTTATTACTATGAGAAAGTCATATTACTACTCAAATTTGAAATTTGGTGTATCTTCCTCATATCATGGTCTTTATTTATATATTTGCAGTTTATATTAGTTTTGAGTATGTGTATATATATAACTATTGAGAGTTTTTGCTTTACTAATTTAAAATTTGTAAATTACTTTGTAGGTTTCGGTAACTATGCACTTCCAATTCAACGTTCAATGTTAGACAACACTTCTAAATTATGGAAAAATATAGAAGTTAAATATTTCTTCATTTAAAAAACAATACTATCTAGAAAAATGTCTATTTATTCATTGTTTGAATTTTTTTTTTCAAAGTCAATAGCTTTGAAAAAATATAGAAGTTGAATATTTCTTCATTTAAAAAAAAAATAAACTATCTAGAAAAATGTCTATTTACTCATTGTTTGAATTTTTTTTTCAAAGTCAATAGCTTTTCCGTGCATCGCACCGGTTAGTGACTAGTTATCATAATTGTCATTAAAATATTTGAAATTTATTACAACCAAATTTTTTGGTACATAAATCTATTACCTCAAATTTTATTGCAATAACTCTCATCAACTATTGCAATAACACAAATATTATTGCAATGATTTTTTTTTTTTTTGGTGATAAAAGTTAGTTCATTCGACTTTCCTAAACGAATATGGCATGTCCTAATTAGTAAAGGTAATTCTCAAATCTATTATTTTAGTTTAAGAAAGTTCAATTCTATGAATGGTCAATGTTCAATTCTAAGCCACACACAATACATACACTTAATTCTTTGAACTAATTAAAATCATAATTTCAAGCCATAATTTCTATGCAAAAGTAGTGAATATCTATAGTATGTATGTAAGTGTGTGAAATAGACACTCCTCAACATTTATGCCTTTTTTTTAATTTTTTTTTATACAAGATAAAATTCTACTCTAACCTAATCTAAGTGTAAATGTGTGAAAAACTCCCTCCTGGAGACTTGAACCCCGGCCCTTGTTCCCCACAAGTTTTTATACTTGTGCCTATTATTAAATAACTAAACTGACATGGATCATGGTTCACTAATGCCTTTATTAAATGACCAAACTGTCATGGATCATGGTTCACTAATGTCTATATTAAATGACCAAACTGTTATGGTTAGAGGAGCTATGATCCTTTTCATTTTAAATCGAATCGATATATGTATTAGAATAAGTATTGCACAAATTTAAAGGTATATATACGATTCATTTTAAATTTTAAATTATGTGACAGTATGAATTCTATTAATTAAATACAAAGAAATGATTATCTTTGTTCTCTTTCCATTAAAACTACATTACATCTTGCACTTAACCAAAAAAAAGAAGACAAAGATAATTGATCAGTCCCGCAAACAATTAGTAAAAATAAAAATAAAGAAAACTTACTAAGAAAAGTGAATGTGAAAAGGGAAAGTGTTAGAACTTGATGCGTGCATATCGAAAAAAATTAATAAATCTTCAAAAAAAAAAAAAAATCAAACTGAACCAAAAGTACCAACATATAGCAGCAATCTATATAAAACTACTAGTATCATTTAGCAGTAGGCTCGCTCAGAAGGGTTGGTTGCTTCAGTTCTTGGCTTGAAGTGTCTTTTCTTAGCTCACCCCATTTTCCTGGAATGAGAGAAAGAAAAGGATATAAGCCCATTTAAAGGATTACTGGATTATTTGCTCAACTCGACAAAGGTACCGTTAAAATTCTATGAAACTCTGCACAAGATCATCAAATTTAAAAAAAAAAAAAAAAATCATGTATAGCACATCAATTGTTAGATCATGTTTTTTTCCCCATGACATTGTAAAGAGTCATTAATAAATGGCCAAAAGATCGTCATTTCCATATTATATATTTGAGGTGCTATATACTTTAGACTTTGTACTATTTAATTATTAATTTATGTTGTTTTTCAACAAAAAAAAAAATTATGTTCCTCTTTCTCCAAAAAATAAAAATAAAAACAAAAATAAAAATAAAAATAAAAATGCAAATATAGAAACAATTAAATCAATAGAGTATTATTTTTTAGAAAATTTATTCAAATATAGCATTCAATTTTTTTTTATTATATAAAAATGACAAAAGAGACACTTGAATCGATATTAAATTACTTTTTTCAATAACAAAAAATGAAAAATTCATGAATAAAAGACCAAAATCAAAAGAAAATATGGATATTTGATCAAAACAACTCAAAATTAAAAAACCGGACGGTTTGAATAAAACTGTGTGGTTCAGTGTTTTCCTAGAGACCGTAAGTGCTTGATGGATGCTCAATTTTAGCTCTTTCTTATTATTCCTCTTATTACAAATTGCCATAGATTGGAACCTCGTAAGTTCTCACTACCAATAAATGCTAGATGAATGGGAGCATACAACTTCTGTTTAATTAAAGAGCTAACTTTGTTTCTGCTTACAGGCTTTTTGGATTTTGTTACAGGCAATCTCTTCCTCTTTTTTCGTTGTTGAGCAATGGAGGAAAGATTGGGTTTTATCCAAAAAAGAGAGAGTAAAAACACACTAAAACTAAACAAATAAAATGCCTGCAGTAAAGTCTAGCAACTAGAGAACAAACAAGAAAAATGAAGGGAAAGACATCATTCAGCTTGAGAAATCTAATAAATCTGCCATCTTTTGTAGTTTAGCTGAATTTGAAAGGGGTTTCGGTTTGGTCCACAGCTGTGCAGTACAGCACTGGACCCAAGCTTTTGCCCGAAATAAAAAAGGTTGGGGTTTCATTGCTTTTACTAGCTATAGACACCATTTGACTGACTCACTCGCCCATAGTTAAAAACATGCATGAAATAATGAAGATGTCCGTATCACGTATACACGTGGTATTATACTAGTACTAGTACTACCCTTTGTACAAAAACCTCACGCGCTCTGTGCTGCTGTATAAGTTAATTACTTCCATGATAATGGTTGGACATGGGAGTAGAAGTACTAGTACCAGAAAACCAATTGAAGTTGCAGAGGACAAATGGGTTAGGTGAGAGTGAGAAAGATGAAGCATGAAGGAGCTCGCTTTTTTCTTTTGTTTGTTTATTTTTGTAAGAATAAAGAAATGTTGGTATTGGGTTTTGGATACTTTCCCAGTATGGAAAGTTGTGGGTATGGGTTTTGGTGAAGGTTTTATAAATGGTAACCGCAAAGCCAATCATCTCTAGCCACTCCTTTACTTTTTAGGCATTGATGTGGAAAAGTAGATAGCAAGTGGATACGATAATTAAAAAAAAAGGTATTGCCTATGTGTTGGGTTAGGTATGGATCTTACTTTCCTAATAATTTTTTCTTAATTGAAAACTATAAGTGGCTCAGCCCACATATTTGTGTCTAAAAAACATGTGGTGACTAGTGAGCAGGGACGGAGCCAGAACTTAGAGTTAGGGGGAGGCTTTCTGTTGGTTGTGTCTGATAAGCTTTGGCGCTTCGACTTTATTCTTCTTAGTGACTTGATTCTAGTTGATTAAAATTTTTTAAAGGGTTAGATTTTTTGTTTTAAGTAAAATTGGCTGATCAGGCTTAATTTTTTATTTTTTTTAGTTTTACTATTGATAATTTTTGTTGTTGTACTAATTTTTTTGGACTTGTATATTTCTTTTTTAGATTTTTGACATATAAATATTTTTTAATGGTCTTTAAAATGTGGAAAATGTTTGAACTGCAAACCTTTTTACAAATTGCTAATAATGTAAATGGTAAGCCTAAATGCGAATCAATAAGAATTTGTTCATGCTTAACCGTCTGTAAAAATGTTATAGAAAAATTTGTGACTATAACAATACTCTTAAAAGAATCAATGATATTTTTAAGGGAGCAAAAGTTTAATTTTCTAAAACAAAATTGCTAAAATTAGTACCTAATATATATAATAATAATTTTTTTTTTTTTTAAAAGGGAGGGGGGCCATTGCCCCCCCAAGTCCAAACATGGCTCCGTCCATGCTAGTGAGCCAATCTTTTTTCATTTTCTCTAATAGCAATTTTGCTAAAACAAAAATCACCTAAATCAAACAATTATGCTTTGATTGCTTTGTTTTTATGTTTGATACTATAGGAATAAAGCTTCCTTATTTTCAGGGAAAAAAAATTATTTTTTCTCAATTGAAAACTATAAGTGGCTCAGCCCACAAATTTTGTGTCTAAAAAACATGTGGTGACTAGGGAGCTAATCTTTTTTCCTTTTCTCTGATAGCAATTTTGCTAAAACAAAAATCACCTAAATCAAATAATTATGCTTTGATTGCTTGGTTTTTATGTTTTTTTTTTTTTGGTAAACTGGTTTTTATGTTTGATGCTATAAGAATAAAGCTTCCTTATTTTCAGGGGAAAAAAGAAATTATTTTGTTTAAATTGAAAAATATAAGTGGCTCAGCCCACATATTTTGTATCTAAAAAACATGTGGTGACTAGTGAGCCAATCTTTTTTCCTTTTCTCTAATAGCAAATTTGCTTAAACAAAAATCACCTAAATCAAACAATTATGCTTTGATTGCTTGGTTTTTATGTTTGATACTATAGGAATAAAGTTTCCTTATTTTTCAGGGGAAAAAAGTAATTATTTTGTATAAATTAATTAACTTATGACATAATTTAGTTACAAAATTGATTGTAGTTTAAGATTACAACCTTACTCAATATCTTTTTATTAGAGGTTAATTTTGACAAATTCACTATTGGATTACATCTTCTTCTTATATCCTTCATGCTTGCAAAATTTCTAGAAAATTAAAGATGAATAGCTATGTTATCAATAAATTGTTTAAATTGTAAGTTCTTGTAGTTTAAAACTATGCATAAAATATAAGCATATAGATCAAATAGTAAATAATATCCGATTAACACAAAATTTGATATGTGTATTAAAAATGTAAAGAACATGCAATTTAACAGTTAGATTTTCAAAATATGTAGTAATATTTATTTTATTGAGTAAGATTGTAACCTTAGACTACAACTAATTTTGTAACTAAATTTTGTCTATTAACTTATTACTATTTCCTTTCAATACCATATATATTTTTATGGATATATATATGGTCATTCAAGAATCCAAATTATAACAATTTTGTACAAATTAGAATTACTCTTTTTCTCTTTCCTATTATTATTTTAGGTTTGAGGATCTAGGATGCTTTAAATTACACCTTCTTAAGTTTATTATTGTTTCACATGCTCCTTAATAAAGAGAATTGTATTCTTTAGTTTTAATAGATAGTTGCATGAAAATTTCAGAACACATTAAGGGTGTGTTTGGTTAGAGGAGTGGAAAAGTGAGAGAATAGAAAAGATTTCAATTTCCCTACTTTTTGTTTAGTTGGGAGTAAAAAAGTGGAAGGATGGAAAAAATGAGTTTATATAAATTTACTCATATACCCTTGTTAAATATAATACCCAATGAAAACAAAAAAGTGATAAGCAACAAAAAAAAAATCACCCAAATTTTTTTAAAATAAATCATTTCTAGTTAAAGGAAAAAAACATAGCACCACACCCAGGAAATCAAAAGAAAAAAATAATAATAAAAAAGAGGAGGCAACGTTGCCTAAAAAACCATAAGAAGAAAAAAAAACACAAAGCACCACGCCCAGAATATGAAAAGAAAAGAAAAAATAATAATAATAATAAAAAGAAGAGGCGCAACATTACCTTGAAAACAATAAGAAGAAGAAAAAAAATAAAACACAAAGCACCACGCCCAGGAAATCAAAAGAAAAAAAGGAAAAAAAAAAAAGAAGAAGAAGAAAGAGGAGGCAATGTTGCCTAGGAAACCATAAGAAAAGAAAAGAAAAAAAATAGGCAATTGGACTTTGCCGATTTGCACTGCAGGTGAGCAATTTTGTCATTTCAACATCAAACTCTCCCTTACCCAATTTTCTCTCTAATTTGAAGAGACAAATTTTGTGTGGACTTAGGTGAAAAATACTTGAGCTCCACATAAAAGTTTTCTATCTCGGCCTAATCAAACAACACACAAACAGTGTTCAATTTACATGGATTATTTACAATATTAGCAAGATGATAACTTTTTGAAATTTTGACCACGCGCGTGTTTTGTGTTATGTGTGGTGGGAGTGTGATGCTTCCTTGGGCATAGAAATGTAATAGCATTTCTCTATATTGTCCTTGAGAAGAAGACAGAATTTGTAAGGCATGGAAATGATTTTTTTACTTAATATATGATGGTCATAAAATTCTTGTTATTACGATGATTATTATTGTCATTATTGTTTTTTATATATGAAATATGAAAATGAAAGGTTTGGCTTTATGGAATAGAGGGGGTGAAACACTGGTAATGTTATTTTGTTTTGTTTTTATTATTATTTTTTTGATGAACCAGAAATTTTATTCACAAAACAAAAAAAACTACAAAGAGGAAACAAGAGCCTCATCCTTTATTTTGTTTATTTATTGGGTGTTGAGCTTGTGAATGATTGGAGGGATAATCCTGCAAACTCGCCTAGGTCACTCTTTCTCTGCATTATGACGCTTCTGGATACATAGATTGAAGAGAGAACCTTAGCTCACGAATCTAAGCCCTAAACAGTGAGACAATTGTCAAACTTGGGAAGCTCAAAAGTTTGCACATATATAGGAAAGAGATTTCTGGATATTTCCATAGCCACGTTATTTTCACGTAATTCCATGAAATTACAAATCGGTTCAGGATAGACAAGATAATGCTTATCCATCCCATGCAAGGAAGCTTCATAAGAAGTCATAAGATTATAATTGATAAGTATAGTTGTATAGAGTGTTAACAAGACTGATTTGGATGTAGTGCAACAGTTAGAACTAACACCGTGCGCCTATAAATCACTTATAAAAAATTTATAAAAAAAATTTTCCTTCAAATTTTAAATTTTTTAAAATTCAACTTAATTTAAGTAAATAATAATAATTCAAAGACAGATATCAATCATTGAAAAGTGTTGCACCCGGCATGATGCCTTAGGTATGCAACGAATGTCAAACCATTGCATCTGAGAGAGAAATGTTAATGTTGCTTCTTTGACCAATCTAGTTGGCAACTCAGCATTGATAAGGTGGCAATTCAGCCATCCATAGCAAGAAGTGAACTGTGAACTCGACTGATTCTATAAATTATTATGGGTCCGGTTAATGTGTGCCTTAAGGCACACATTAAGCTATCTATTTTTGAAAATATTTACTCGAGAATTGAAAAAGCTATCAATATTTTTTCAATTCTCGAGAAAATATTTTAAAAAATGATTAATTATTATGTATCCTAAAGGCACACATTAACAAAATCCAACTATTATTATTTGAACAAATTATTTCACAACTGCTAAATGCATATAGAGTCTTAATTTTGAAGAGATCGTGGGCTTAAATGTGTAATATATGTTGCTTTGATGTATACATGAGTGAAATCTTGTACGGTCAATATTTTTACATTGGGTAATAGTATGTAACATTATGGAAGTATTATTCATCAAGATGAAATTCATCATCTTGATAAGAAAAAATAAAACACCCTCGTGAGATAGAATTATGAAAATTGATTATTCAAAATATCAAGCTTGATTGTTGAGTGTTAATGAATTAATTAAAGCTTTTAACCTTAAATGTTGCCATCAAAGATTTGAGTGGTCTGAATTTCATTATGGGGCATTGAGGTTCCCTATCACAAGCATTTTGAAGTCACGAAAGAGGTACATATCGGACATTGATGTTGGATACCAGACCAAGCTATCAGCTTTACCATGGCCATTTCTACATACCTGTTTTCCTTTGAAGTTTAGCCCTATGTCAACATCACCTTGTAAAGAAGTACTGTTGGTGCCTTACAATTCTTATCCGTCACTAGACCAAATGCATCTTTCATTGTCAACAAGCTTTCCTAGTTCATGAATCAGCCCATTGCATCTTCGCTAGCAATCTTTCAAATGTCTTATGTGCTATCTTAAAAGCACACCATTCACTTTGGTCTTTTTATTTTTTTTATACAAGACAGAAATTCCTCTCTAGTCTAATCTAAGTGTATATGTGTGTGAAACTCCCTCCTGGAGATTTAAATTCCGGCTCTTGCCCCCCACACCCCACACCCCACAAGTACTTATACTTGTGGAGTGACCATCGCACCAAGGGTGTGCGATGGTATTCACTTTGGTCTCCAAATGAAAAATCTTATTCCGATATTTTTCAAGCATTCTGAGTTGTGCAAGTTGTCATAATGACATACAATCTATAAGAGGTTTTTGCATCATTCTTAGTGTCAATCTAATTTGCTGGGAAATTTAAATCTTATTTATTTCAACCAATTATTCAAGTTGATTAGTTATCCAATTATGCAATGGTCCAATTAAACTTGTGATGGCCGTAACAACCATATCGCAAAAGAATTTATAGTGTTTAAATTTTGACACAAGTGATATATAATTACAAAGGGAAAACCATAATAAGAAAAATCCTATAGGTGGTTTGTAGCTTGTCACCATACTAAAGAATTCATTATAATAGAATTGAAGTACAACAGTACAACAATACAAAGCATATTACCCAATCTTGGTATTGCTATGTATTAGGACTTAACTCACTTAACTCACCTTGTGAATCTTTTTAGGGCACAAATATCCAATTTGTGTCTAAAACTACATAAATGACTTTGATGATGCCAAAATCGTACAATTGAAGAAGAAAGTAGTTGAAGATAAGGAAGCCTAAATCTAAACAAGTCAAGAACATTCCCTAAGCCTGACCGATAGTCTCTTCGATCAACTCTTTTTATCTCGTAGGTCCTACAAGATTGTCAAGGGTTCCGGATTGGACGAATGACCCAACTGACGATTTTGGCATCATCAGACTTGATTGATGTAGGTTCTTGGTGCAACAACTTCTCATGAGACACTATTTAATCTTTAATTCATTGCTAGAGACTTTGCTTGGTACAAACCATTGATGCATAAACCACGCAACAAAATCTCCTCCTCATAGTGTTTTCCCTATGTTTATGAAGACCTAACACAATTTTTTATATGTTATGGAATCCTAGTGTATGGATTCCTAAGCTTTAGAACTCATTGGCTGTAAATTGCGAAAATTGAAATCTTAAGTCTCTACCGATTTAGAGGTGTTGAGCTTGTAATCGAGCTAACAGAACTTTCAGTATTTAAGTAGATTATGTAAGACTAAATTACTTTATTAATTAATTTGGTGGCTCATATGATGAGGCACATGTGATAAGTTATACATTTAATGGGGGATATAAAGGCATATCCAGTAGTATCTTATTTGATCAGTCAATTAGAGAAATGGTTTTTAAGCATGACTGCAACTTTGATAGCAAGTGAAGATTAAAGTAAACTAGGAAATTGGTCATCTTTCAACCTATTAAGTGTATGTTTGGATTGCACGGAAAACAGGAGACGTGTACGTCTGCGTTTTTTTGTGCGGGTCCCTTGCATTGTTTACAGGACCCGCAAGTACGGAATTCAGCAAATTTTACTTTAAAACTAGGTCCCATAATATTATTCACACATTTAAAAATTATTTTGCTACAGTATTTTCAGTTTTCAGCAGTAAGCGATATCCAAAAGTTATTCAATTTTTTTCATTGTAGAACAAAAAGGGTGAAGAGAGAGAAACCAATCTTAGAGAGAAGTATTATTCATTAGATCTCAAGAGAATTGCATCAATGAATCCAGTTAAGTCTTTTGACTATTTGATTGTGTTTTATATCAATGTGAAATCCATGATAATTCTAGATCCTGAAGCAAAAGTAGCTGTTGAATGTTTAACAAGATAAAGATTTAAGTTTACAATTTCCTGAGTTGTTTATTGTGTCTTCAATATAGATCTTCAAATCCTAATCTATTCACTAAAAATTACAACAAAATAGGATTTTGAATACGAATTTGCCAACGCATAATACATCGAGTCTAAACATAATATCTTGGAGCAATAAAAGCAAACCACAGCTGCATAGTCAAGTACTAAAGTCTGAGTATAAAGCTCTTGTAAAGACAGCGGCTGAAATCAAGTGGTTGCAGTCGTTGTAGTCTGAACTTGGTGTCGCACTCACTGTATCCTACTCTTTGGTATGATAACATCAGCGACACAAAAGTATCCTGAAATCCTGTTTTTCATGCTAGAACCAAGCATGTGAATCTCAGCAAAGAAGGAAAAAAAAACCAAGCAAGCAGTGGCGGAGCTAGAAATTTAGGTCAGATGGGGCAAGATTAAAAGTAAAAAAATGAATCTGAAAAAAATTTATCAATATTAATAACAAAAGAAATAAACAACTATATGCGAATGTAATTACCATATAAAATCTAACATAAAATCATGGTTTTAAAAACCAGTACGGTAAAAGAATCGAAAAAGAGATTGGTTATCGGTTTTTTGGTCAGACCGGTGGTCAAACCGATAACATCATAAATAATATAATTAATTTTTTTAAATAATAAAAATTAAAAAAAAATATTTTAAGTTTTTTTAACTAAGAATATTCAAATTAAACATATATATATAATTTTAAAAAATAACGTGAGTTTAGTTTTCGTGTATTAAATTTAGGAATAAAAATAACAAAACCTAACAATAATAGTTTTAATTTTCCAATGATATTTTTTTAACAAATTTAGTGGAGCACTTTTGGCAATAATATAATGACTTGTAAAATCATCTAATATTAATATGAAGTGCCATGTTCCCAACATTTGTACAATACTTTCACAACAAATCATGTGTGGTAAGTTGTTATTGATTTTAATTTGAACACACCACTTAAATTATTTTTATTCACAAGTATTAGCTAGTAACTACCCTATACTTAAGATTTATTGTAAAAATATTGTGGTAGCATTTCTTAATTTTAATTTCTTATTTTTTATCTTATTTTTCCCTTATCTCTTTTTTCTTCATCCACACATTTCTTTGTTCTTTTTTTCTCCTCCAAACATATTATTTCCTGTAAGTGCACAATTGCACCTGGACCCAAGAACAGTTATGGGCTCAGGCCCAATGAGCCTTAAACAATAAGAATTTGTAGAGTGTGGGCTTGAAACCCAGGTTAGAAGTATATGAGGATTAAATGACAAACTAAAGATCGCAAGTAATTGAAAACAACAAGGAATATTGTAACTGGGCCTCCTCGGACGTAAGCCGAGAGCTGTTCTTATATTATATCTCACCCTTTGTCTTTTTTCTTTTTAGGTTACAAAAAGTTCTGTCCCGTTTCTGTTCCAGGTCCCTCCTTAAATACTCCTCTTTTTAATACTTTATACACGTGTTGCCCCAATTCCTCCCTTAGCCTAGATATTTCTTTTCTTAGTGCCTTTGAACAGTAACTAGAAGTTTCCCTTCCACTGTTCAAGTGTCACTTCCCCATTAATGCGACGGGGTGGTAGGTGCGGGGTCTTTAATGTGGAAGTAGCAGCCTTTATTTTTGACATTTCTTCAACACGGTGCTTACGGGGCATTGGGGTTCACCCCCTTTAACCATTGGTCTTGACCGTGCCATTCCCTAACCTGTACCATGAAGTCCCGGGTTCTTTGGTGTCAGTCCGAGGGGAAAAGCATCCTCGGCTCGGTCCTCGGATCCTCGGCGTATGGCCGACCTAGAGTATCAACAAGCCCTAAACCCAAGAGTAGGTCGGCCTTCCTTAGCAAGGCCCAATGGCCCATATCCCTATTAAGATATTTTTACTCCCCACAATAGCCCCTCAAAACTCTAATTTTCAACGTCCGAGGAGAAAAATAGGGTTTTGATCCGACGAGAACCTGCTCTACACACTTTATAAGTGACGGCACGTGTGGAAATCGTTTCGCGTCCCAGAAGATGACACTTGGCGGTTTCATTTTCGAAAACGCGCGCATTTATTACTGTAAGTTACTCTTTGTCTCCCACGCACAACGGTGAGATGGGCATCCAACGGTTCTCCTCACTCCACGAAATTTTAGGCGGGACAGACATAATTTTCGAGGCCGCCTTTTCGCACGTCGTGACGCTTCGGGAACCTGCGCCTTCATTTAAGTCATCAGGGATCAATCCCATCAAAACAACAACAATCATTCTTCACCAGCAGAAAACCGTGGAAACCCGTACCTTCAACTTTGTAAGTTCTTGCTCTCTCTAGTCTTGACCTTTTCTCCTCGGATACAGTCCTCGGCTACCAATACAATCACTCTCCCTTTTAAAGTTTAGTCTATCGTCTCTCTGTAAAGGGAAGATTCAAGTGTCTAGTTGATACCGCCGCTGGGATGGAAGGCTTTAGAGCCAAATACCATATTCCCAGCGACGTAGGGTTAGAAGCCGTGGCTGGTTCTAGGAAAGAGGGAGAGGTTATCATTCCTATGATAGCCTTCATAGAGGGTGGGATGACCCTACCAATGAAACCCGTAATGAGGGAGTATCTTCGCAACCACCGGTTGTGCCCCGACCAATGCCTTCCAAATGTTTTTAGAGTTTTAGGTAGTGTAGATGCTCTAAACGAGCAGATGAGTTTAAACCTCACATGGCACGATGTCGTGTTCCTATATGAGTCCCACAAACTCTCTAAGGTAGGCTATTATATGAAATCTCGGTCTAGCACCGTTAGGCTAATCTCCTGTCTGCCCAAATCAAACAAAGGCATGAAGGACGACTACCTGATCGTGTCTGGGACCTGGCACGACGGCCTCCACCGCCCCGGTTCGGTGGGGGGATCCAGTGCGACACCATAGGATTAATCTCCCCACAACACAACTTCTCCTAACACACACACAGAAATGCGTATTTGTATTTACTTAAATTCGTTAAATATTTGTGTGAATCTGACCAGGTTTGTTTGTTTTGACGTCTTTTTTGCAGATAAGCAGCACGTGCGTCCTCGCTGAGTCACTGTAACGTTGCCGATCTAAACCGAGTACTTCGCTCCGAGGTATTCGTTAGTGAAGACTTACAACTCCGGGCTGCTCACCTCATTCTCGGATACACTCCTCTTTCCAAAGACTTCCAGGAGATAGAGGACGCCATTATTGCAGGCGACCGAAGAAGAAAAAGGATTAACGTAGCTCGGCCCCATTTTTTGGACGACCGTGACCTCCCGGACGCTCCTGACACTATTTTGTACAACCGGCCGATAGCAGCAGTCCCCCTCGCCATACACTCACAAACAACTGTCGTTCCAGAAGAGGAGGTGTCTTCTTCACACGCTCTTGACGACGAGATAGACCAATTCCATCTCGAAGACACCGAGAGACCTCGCGGAAACCGGTTCGTGGTACTTTCCGACGAGGAGGAAGAAGCCACCGAGGCCTCTGGAATCGCAGGGTTTGTAGTTACCCTTCCCGAGGACGAATTCGTAGAAGACATGGGACGAATGGAGGGTCTTCTCACTAATAGGGCTGCCAAAGTTGCAGAGAAGAAGAAAACGGGGACGTCCCAAGTTCCCCCAGCTTTACCTCCTCCTCCTCCTCTAGCTGAGCCAAAACTGCCAGCCGAGGATCCCAAGAAGAAGAGAAAAGGGGGATAATGACGGGGCGATCACTAAAGACCCCAAGAAACCACACCAACAACTCCCACCGGCCCAGCAGCAGAAGCTGGACAAGTGCAAGGGTAGAGCACGTTCAGCTGAACTTGGGGAAATCAGGGATGAGGCTGTAGTGCACCGAGCACCGGCCATCTGGTCCCCCGATCTAAGGCTGGACGGCGCTCCTATCTCCTGCCAGTCCAGTATAAGGGCAGTTCAACAAGGCCACGCCCACCACCTGGCCGAGGTCCTAGAACGCCCTCTTCTGCTACCCAAGGACATGGAGACCTTGGAAAAGATGGGCCAACCACAACTATTCCTCTCTCTAAAAAGAGACTTAGCACTGGTAAGTGTTTCTCCTTTTAACAATATTTATAAGTAAATTAGTTTTTGTTATTCCTAACTCCATCATGCTTTTTTACAGGCTATTCAGGAGGTCTTTGTAGCTGAAAAGTTTATTGAAGACGCTCGAAAAGTAGCCAGGGCTGAGCTCGAAACTAGGGTGGAGGCGAGAAGACCTTAGGTACAGCCCTTGCCGAGAACGAGAAGCCGACCTCGGAGGTAGCGAGCGAGGAGAGAGAAGAATGGGGTCGAGTCAAACTTGAAGACCATGAAGACCCGGATAGAAGGACGGCGCAAACTCCTTAAGGAAAGAAATGAAGAGCTCTCCCAAGCTCAAAGGGAGTGCTCGGATGCGAAGAAACAACTGGCTCGATGAAGGAAGAAGCCGGCTCCTTCCAACTCTCTCTTCAAGGCGCAAGCGAGGCAAGTTTTGACGAAGGGGTAGCGACCACCGAGGAACAGTGACGAGAGGAATTCACGGCTTTATGCCGCGAATGCTGTCAAAAAGTATGGGGGAAGCTTTAAACGTAGCAGGAGTTCCCCGGTCTTCGGATTTGAGGAAGTCCGAGAACGTTTGGCTTCCCCTAGAAATACGGGAGATTGAAGAGGCTCCTGCCGCTACTCCTACCCACGAGACAACTCTTCTGTCCTACCTCCGATGGTCCCACGGCAAATTCACGATCCTACGAGAACCTTCTGGTTCCAATAAAGAAAAGGAAGGAGGAGTGGATGCAGAGAAGGACTTGAACCAGATAGTGGAACCCAACGTCCTTCCAACAAAGACAGCGGATAAAGGAAAGCAGGTTATGACCCCTTTTGAGCTGGAGTTGAGAAAGACCGAGGGCACTAGTACCTCTCAGCAAGATCCTCCTCCAACAGCTTAGGACTTAGCTTAGGGCTTCTCTTTTTCCATTCTTTTTTTGTTTTTGAATTATATATTGTAATGTATATTCACCTTGATTAATGAAGAACAATTTCGTTTGCTTTTCACTTCGATTGTGTCTGCTTTTTCTTTATTCTTTATGTACTTATTACAAAAGTTTTCCCATTGAGTCATGTCAGAAGTTTCTCAGAGGATCAAAATCTAACTCCAAGGATTGCATAGTCATAACTTTCACATAATCATGCGTATATTATTAAAGATTTAATACAAGGTGACATGGTTAATTCATTTGAATAATACCTCGATTAAAAAAGGAAAGAGGACTTCATATAACAATTAAGCCCTTATAATGCATAACACTGTTTTTAGTAGGTTGTAAGATCCGAGGACCATTCCTTACACAAATTTCCTCAATACTTAGAGATATAAAACTTAAGATCCGAGTTAATAAACAGTAAGGTATTAACATCCAGACACAATCGAAGTTAAGTTTAATCAAAGTCATAGTCCGAAGATAAATCTTAAGCAATCTTTCGTTTAATTCTTCAAAATTGTAAGCGTAAATGATAAGACATCAATTTCCACAAGGTTTGTGGTACGAGGACTACACGTCACCATGTTTCGTTTGATTCTTTAAAACAATAACTTCAAATGTTAATTTTCCCAAAGTAGGAGGTCCGAAGACCCGACATAACTAAGGTTACGTTTAACAAATGATAAGACATCAATTTCCACAAGGTTTGTGGTCCGAGGACTACACTTAACCAAGTTTCGTTTGATTCTCAAAAATTGTAACTTCAAATGTTAATTTTCCCAAAGTAGGAGGTCCGAAGACCCGGCATAACTAAGGTAAAGTTAAACAAAACATAAGACATCAATTAACACAAGGTTTGTGGTCCGAGGACTACACTTAACCAAGTTTCTGTTTGATTCTCAAAAATTGTAACTTCAAATGTTAATTTTCCCAAAGTAGGAGGTCCGAAGACCCGGCATAACTAAGGTTATGTTTAACAAATTATAAGACATCAATTTCCACAAGGTTTGTGGTCCGATGACTACACTTAACCAAGTTGTTTGATTCTCAAAAATTGTAACTTCAAATGTTAATTTTCCCAAAGTAGGAGGTCCGAAGACCCGGCATAACTAAGGTTCTGTTTAACAAATGATAAGACATCAATTTCCACAAGGTTTGTGGTCCGAGGACTACACTTAACCAAGTTTCTGTTTGATTCTCAAAAATTGTAACTTCAAATGTTAATTTTCCCAAAGTAGGAGGTCCGAAGACCCGGCATAACTAAGGTTCTGTTTAACAAATGATAAGACATCAATTTTCACAAGGTTTGTGGTTCGAGGACTACACTTAACCAAGTTTCTGTTTGATTCTCAAAAATTGTAACTTCAAATGTTAATTTTCCCAAAGTAGGAGGTCCGAAGACCCGGCATAACTAAGATTCTGTTTAACAAATGATAAGACATCAATTTCCACAAGGTTTGTGGTCCGAGGACTACACTTAACCAAGTTGTTTGATTCTCAAAAATTGTAACTTCAAATGTTAATTTTCCCAAAGTAGGAGGTCCGAAGACCCGGCATAACTAAGGTTACGTTTACCAAATGATAAGACATCTATTTCCACAAGGTTTGTGGTCCGAGGACTACACTTAACCAAGTTTCTGTTTGATTCTCAAAAATTGTAACTTCAAATGTTAATTTTCCCAAAGTAGGAGGTCCGAAGACCCGGCATAACTAAGATTCTGTTTAACAAATGATAAGACATCAATTTCCACAAGGTTTGTGGTCCGAGGACTACACTTAACCAAGTTTCGTTTGATTCTCAAAAATTGTCACTTTAAACGTGAGAGCTAGCCATAACTTTGAAATATTAATTGACAAAAGCTTATTTGATTAATAATAATACCTTCTAAGATTATTTACATTCCATGGACGTGGTACAACTCGTTCATCTAGGTCGACTAGCCTATATGACCCTATGCACGCCATTGAAACAATGCGGTAGGGGCCTTCCCGATTAGGTCCTAGCTTACCCCATGCGGGTTCTTAGAAGTGCCTACAACTTTCCTTAATACAAGATCACCGGGTGCAAGTGGCCTTAGCCTCACGTGGGCATCATACCCTCGTTTTAGCTTGGCGATAATACGCCAATTGGACCATAGCTACCTCACGCCGTTCCTCGAAGTAAATCAAGATCTTTCTCTAGAAGTCCCTCGTTTTTCTGCGGACTAAAAGAACTTGTCTTTAGAGTAGGAAAACCGGATTCCAGTGGTATCACCGCCTCGGCTCCATAAGTCATAGAGAATGGAGTTTCTCCAGTGGACCTACGCGGTGTGGTCCGATACGTCCACAGGACATGAGGGAGCTCTTCTACCCACCTGCCTTTCGCATCGTCTAACCTCTTCTTAAGCCCGTTGACTATGACCTTGTTAACGGCCTCGGCCTGCCCATTTCCTCGAGGATAAGCCGGAGTAGAGTTTCTATTTATAATACCCATCTCACCACGGTATTGCCTAAAGGCCTTGCCGTCAAATTGCACGCCATTGTCCGAGACGAGTGTATGTGGTATACCGAATCTAGTAACAATATTTTTCCAGATAAATTTCTTGGAATCAACATCTCGGATATTGGCCAAAGGCTCAGCCTCGACCCACTTAGTAAAGTAGTCTGTTCCCACGAGCAACCATCTTTTGTTTCCGGCGGCTCTCGGAAAGGGCCCTACAATGTCCAAGCCCCATTGCGCGAAAGGCCAAGGGCGGAGAGAGGGTTAAGAACCCCTCCAGGTTGGTGGATATTAGGGGCGAACCTCGACACCGATCACATTTTCGGCATAGTCACGAGCCTCCCTCTGCATATTGGGCCACCAATAACCCCGAGTCGGGGCTCTATGGGCTAAGGACCTTCCTCCGGTGTGGCTTCCACAAATTCCCTCATGCAATTCCTCCGGTAATGATTACGTTGATTCGGGGTGTATACACAACAAATACGGTCCCGAAAAGGATCGTTTGTATAGCTTCGGTCCTCGGACAACCGAAACGCGGCGCCTTTCGACGTACCTTTTCTCGCTTCAACTTTGTCTTCGGGAAGGATGTCATTTTTGAGAAAAGATATGATCGAATCCATCCAACTAGGACCAGGCCTTATTAGATGGATGCGAGGTGCGTCAGCAGCTATAAGAGAAGGTTCTACCAGATCCTCAACGAGAATCACCCTTGGTAGACCTTGAGCCGAGGATGTGGCCAATGTAGCCAAAGAATCTGCATGAGTGTTTCCACTCCTAGAGACATGAGCTAAGGCAAATGAGTCGAATTCGGCTCGGCGACGTTTAACACGGGCCAAATATTCTTGCATTACGGGGTCTCTAGCCTCCATGGTCCCCATGACTTGGCCGACCACTAATTGAGAGTCCGAGAACACATGGATTTCCTTGCCACCCATCTTATGTACCATTCGCATGCCTACCAAGACTGCTTCATACTCGGCCTCATTATTAGTAGCCGAGAAAGCCAATCTCAAAGATTTTTCAAAGACAATTCCTTCGGGGGACATTAGAACAAGTCCAACGCCGGACCCTTTATGATTAGCAGCCCCATCCACATAAACTTTCCAAGCCGAGGGCGATACGGGCGTGATCACACCAACCGATTTTTCACCCATGTGCGCTCCCTTTGAAGTTTCTTCTAACAATGGTTCGGCAAACTCGCCACCAAATCGGCGAGGACACGACCTTTCACCGAGGTGCGAGGCTTGTACTTAACATCAAAGGCTCCCAAAATGGTTCCCCATTTTGCCACTCTGCAGAATAATCGGCACTACGCAACACGGCCTTGAGCGGCAATCGGGTCAAAACAACCACGGTATGAGATTGGAAATAATGAGGAAGTTTACGCGTGGCGTGGACTACGGAGAAGTGCTTTTTCCAAGGGCAAATAGCGCACCTCGGCTTCATTCAAGGACTTACTAACATAGTAGATCGGCCTCTGCACTCCATCTTCATTCCTTATAAGGACTAGACTCACCGCATGAATAGCCACGGCCGGATAAGCGAATAAAACCTCGTCCACCTCGGGCGAGATAAAATGGGTGGCCGAGATAGATATTGCTTAAGCTGTTGGAAAGGCGACTCACAATCCTCGGTCCACCGAAACCCTTTCCACTTGTTCAACAACCGAAAGAAAGGACGGCACCGGTCGGTGACCGAGAAATAAATACGTTCAACGCGGCAATCATTCCGGTCAATTTACGAATCTCCTTTGGGTTCCGAGGCGGCTGCAAATTTTGAATAGCCCTAACCTGCACCGGGTTCACCTCTATGCCCCTATGAGTGATCATATATCCTAAGAACTTTCCGGATCCCACGCCAAAAGAACACTTGGAGGCGTTAAGGCGCAACTTATACTTCCTCGGCATTTGGAAGGTGTCGGCCAAATCTGTCATGTGCGAAGGTACCGTCTTACTCTTTACCACCATATCATCCACGTATACTTCTATGGTTTTCCCCGATTCTTTGTTCAAACATTCGGGTCATCATTCTTTGATAAGTAGCCCCGGCATTTTTTAACCCAAATGGCATGACCTTATAATGATAGTTCCCCGTTGGAGTAATGAAAGCGATCTTTTCCCGATCCTCTAACGCCAAGGGGATTTGGTGGTAACCCCGAAAGGCGTCCGGGAAACTCATCCGAGGATGTCCGACGGTAGCATCTACCGGTTGATCAATCCGTGGCATTGGGAAAGAATCTTTAGGACGAGGCCTTGTTCGGATCGGTAAAGTCCACACATACTCTCCACCTGCCGTTTTTCTTCTTAACGACAACGGTATGAGCCAACCATTCGGGGTAGAAAACTTCTTTGATAGCCCCCGCCCTTTTGAGTTTAAGAACCTCTTCCTTCACGGCCTCGAATGTTCTCGGGAAGATCGCCGAGGTGGCTGCCTCCTCGGAACGATGGCCGGATTGACGTTTAAACGATGACAAATAAAGCTCGGATCTACGCACGGAGCCTCATAAGGGTCCCACGCAAAGACATCTATATTGTCCTTCGAAATTCCAACAACTCCATCTTCTCTTGGTATGGCAAAAGTATGCCAACTTGGAAGAACCTCTCCGGATCATCCGCTATTACAAACTTCTCTAACTCCTCGCAAGCGGCCTCATCTTCCGTCATCGCTCCGGGTGCCTCCGAGCCGTTAATTGCTATGACTCCTGGATGGGCAAGGTTGATAACTCGACTTCGACCGACGAATACCGCAGGCCGAGATGCATTGTCGGCCACTACACGGCTGCCGAGGATTTCCTCAACATGTTCCCCCGAGGGGAATTTAACCTTAACGTGCAAGGTAGAGGAGACGGCTCCGGGCGTGCGGCCATAGCACGGCTAGGATGGTCGTATATGGAGAGTACGCGTCAACCACAATGAAATCTACTTCAACCGTTTCGTGCCGGATTGAACGGGTAAACGGATCTGTCCTTTTGGTACAACGGCTCTCCCTTCAAAGCTAATAAGAGGTGAGTCATAAGGAGTTAAATCTTCCAACTCCAACCTTAACCCCTTAAATAGATCGGGGTACATGATATACGCACCGGCGCACGATCTATCATCACCCTCTTCACGTCATAATTCCCTATTCGAGGGTAACCACGAAGAGCATCGTCATGGGGCTGGATAGTTCCTATTTTATCCTCCTCGGAGAAACCCAAGACGGTAAAGTGCTCTTTAATCTCTTCGGCCTACCACCCACATCCTCGGCTGCGGATGGGAAACCGCCATGACCCTAGTGGGACCCGAGCCGGTCCTACTGTGTGCGGCGAAGATAACATTAATAGTTCCCAATGCCGGCCGAGATGAACTGTTCCTTTGGTTGTTTGAACCAACTTGACCGACCCGCCCGGTGGGTGACACAAATGCTTCAACTTTCCCTCTCCGACGAGCGCTCTAGATGGTTCCACGGTGGTCCGGCGGTTCTCGGTAGTGTGGCCCACATCCTGATGGTACTGACAGAAAAGGTTTTGATTTCTTCTCGCAGGGTCCCCTGCCATCTTGCCGGGCCATCTAAAGAAGGGCTCTTTACGAACTTTTTCCAATAACTGATGTACTGGTTCTCGGAACACAGTATTTACAGCTTGGGGTGCTGCCGAGCCGGATTGTCCGAAATAATCCCTCCTCGGCTTGTTGTTGTGATATCTGTCCGACCTGAAATCCCTTCTCTCCTGCGGGATAACCTTCTCCTTTCCTTTTCCCTGTTGCTGGTCTTCCTCTACCCTTTTATATTCATCAATACGATCCATAAGACGACGTACGCTGCGGACGGGCTTTTTCGTCAAAGACTTTCTTAGGTCGTGATCAGTAGGGAGGCCTACCTTAAAGGTATTTAGCGCCACCTCATCAAAGTCGCCGTCTATTTCATTAAACATCTCCCAATATCTGTCGAAGTATGCTTTTAATGTCTCCCCTTCCTTCATGACCATGGATAGCAACGAGTCCAATGGCCGAGGGACTCTGCTACAAGTAATGAACCGCGAAGCAAATGCCCTAGTTAGTTCCCCAAACGAGCCTACAGACCCCGACTTGAGACCGTTGAACCATCTCATAGCCACAGGTCCCAAGCTGGAGGGGAAGACTTTACACATCAAAGTCTCGTTGTGTGAGTGCACTGCCATCCTTTGGTTGAAGTGACTCACGTGCTCCACCGGATCAGTCCGGCCATTATAGATGGTAAACGTGGGCTGGGTGAACCTCCTGGGGAGCCT
Source organism: Castanea sativa (assembly GCF_040712315.1). Taxonomy (NCBI): domain Eukaryota; kingdom Viridiplantae; phylum Streptophyta; class Magnoliopsida; order Fagales; family Fagaceae; genus Castanea; species Castanea sativa. Next base: position 43,325,807 of record NC_134014.1, read on the forward strand.
CCCCCTCTCAATCCTACGTGAAAACGGAGATTTAGAGAGTTGGTGCAACGCCCTACTCATGGTATCGTTGCCTAAACCCCTAGGACGAAGCTTCTTACGTCTGCGGATTGGCTGGTCGTTCTCCTCACCAGAGGATGTTGCACTGGTGGGGGAATATGACCTTGAACCGTAGCCATGTCCCCCATCCTTCTCTGAGGAAGAACTAGATGAGGACGGGGAAACCTTACGTTTAGCACGGCGTAACTTCCTCTTCAAACGATTGATTTCCTTCTGCATGGATTTAGAGCCCTCATCGCGGGTAGTGCTACCCCCTCCATGAGTATGGCTAGCCCCTGGATATTCTGTATGGACGCTTCCTTCGCGATCCCTACGATGTTCAAGACGTTCGAAATGATCTTCCGGTTGTGATCCTTGTGACTCTGCATGGTGAGAGCCTAAGCCTGCCATCATATCCCTACTACTTCTAGACTAGATTCCCCACAGACGGCGCCAATTGTAAGTGCACAATTGCACCTGGACCCAAGAACAGTTATGGGCTCAGGCCCAATGAGCCTTAAACAATAAGAATTTGTAGAGTGTGGGCTTGAAACCCAGGTTAGAAGTATATGAGGATTAAATGACAAACTAAAGATCGCAAGTAATTGAAAACAACAAGGAATATTGTATGCTTGGGCCTCCTCGGACGTAAGCGAGAACATTCTTATATTATATCTCACCCTTTGTCTTTTTTCTTTTTAGGTTACAAAAAGTTCTGTCCCGTTTGTTCCAGTCCCTCCTTAAATACTCCTCTTTTTAATACTTTATACACGTGTTGCCCCAATTCCTCCCTTAGCCTAGATATTTCTTTTCTTAGTGCCTTTGAACGGTAACTAGAAGTTTCCCTTCCTTTGTTCAAGTGTCACCTCCCCATTAATGCAGCCAGGGTGGTAGGTGCAGGGTCTTTAATGTGGAAGTAGCAGCCTTTCTTTTTGACATTTCTTCAACACCGGTGCTTCTGGGGCATTCTGGGGTTCACCCCCTTTAACCATTGGTCTTGACCGTGCCATTCCCTAACCTGTACCATGAAGTCCCGGGTTCTTTGGTGTCAGTCCGAGGGGAAAAGCATCCTCGGCTCGGTCCTCGGATCCTCGGCGTATGGGCCGACCTAGAGTATCAACAAGCCCTAAACCTAAGAGTAGGTCGGCCTTCCTTAGCAAGGCCCAATGGCCCATATCCCTATTAAGATATTTTTACTCCCCACATTTCCCTTCTCTCTGATCTCTATCTTCACTTTTGATCACTTTTTTTTTTACTTTTCTCCTCTACCAGACTGCCACTTCATCCACTCCATATTCCACAACATACCAATGTACTATATTATAATTATATGTAAAAAAATTTGCAAGTTAAGGGGGCACCTGCCCCTCCCTCGCCCCCCCCTCCCTCCCTCCCTCCGCCCTTGCAAGCAAGTGAAAATCAATTTCTACATTGTTTGTGATATAGTCGCTAACAAAATTCTTTATGTTCGGTATCTCTGTAGTTGTTGTGACTAGTTAGCAGACATTTTAACCAAGCTAAATGTTATTTTACTATAGTTGAGTTTCAGGGGTGTGTGTTAAAGTCAAGAAAGATAATGCTCAGACATCCCGTGCAAAGCGCAAGATAGAGTTTTATCAGAAAGCGATAGGATTAGAATATATTGTTGTATATTTTGGTGTGCTACACTCGTTAGGTGTCTATTAAACACTAATTCAATTATAAATATAATAGCCTCTATAAGCATGTTAAGGTAAGACAGAAAATTCAATTCAAACTTTGCAAAATCTACATCATCACAATTTTACATTTTCATAGGTACGATTAACGTTGTCGTAATGAGTGTTTGGATCCAACTTATTCACGGCTGCGTTTTTTTTTTTTGTGCGTTTTTTTTTTTTTTTTTTTTTTTTTTTTAAGCTGCAATTGTTGACTTTTCTCCTGTGACTTTTCAACAACTTTTTTTTATTAAAAATAGGTCATACGGTACTATTCACACATTTAAAAATTATTTTACTATAGTATTTTCAGTTTTCAGCAATAAGTTCTATCCAAACGGACCCTAGTATGATAGGTTTCAGCTAACTCAACTGGTAAAATCTCTAATGGTTGAATAAAAGATCTGTGCTTCAATCTTCGTCTACACCAAAAATTGATTGATGTCTTGGTCTGATGATAAAGAACTATCATCAAAAGCCTATGTTATAGATTAAAACTCTCTCTCAAACAAAGAACCGTTATCTTAGCATGTAAAAAATAATGAATTAAGTAGTAATCAATCTAAAGCGAAGCCCAGCAATTCCTAGTCTAAAATGATTCATTCCCTAGGTAGCTCTAGGTGCATTAATTTTCTTTTGCCTAGGCTTATAAACATGTCATATATAAAATTGCTAGAAAGCCAAGATCGACCCAACACATGTTCGCAACCCCATGGGTAAATACTTATTCATCATTATTAGTAATATTTGAGGTATTTAAAACCAACTTGAAAAATCTGAGGCGCACACACATCAGTCGACAATATATAGACTGTTGCTTTTGATGTTTGTTAAGATGGTTCTTTTTTTTCTCAATGAAAATGAATTTTCCCTTATTTATTAGAGCGAGGGTCGGTTACGAATTCCCAGTTTGGGAAGAAAGACTTTGAATTATATTTGCAATCAATATTTTTTTTTTTACCAAGAAAAAAGTGGGGTTCTTATCACATGCACAGTAATAGACGCATTGAGCACCCATAAAAGTTGTGGATACTATAAGCCTATGACCTAACTTCCCCAAAATAGAAGATGGGCTCGATTGAACGCATCAAAGGTAATTTCTTTTTTGGGTTATTTGATAATCGTGTTTGTGGGCTGTAATGGACTTTTGGGGTTCCATCTTTTCCCTTACTGAAAGGAACTTGGAATTCAATGTAAGCTGTTGTTGTCACTCTCACCCACCTTCTAGTTTCGGGATTTTTCTCATTTGCTAAGCTAAGCATACAGTCAGTCATGTTTGTATTCTTATTCTTTGCAATTTCGGAAGACCAAAAAGGTTAAGTAGTTGGAATTATTAAAAAAAAAAAAAAAGTTAGGTAGTTGGAAAACATTTTTCCCGTTCCCTCTCTTTGCAAGTTCGTAGTGTGAACAATCAACAAAGAGAATTTTACCTACCCGAATAATTTTAAAAAATGAGAGAGAGAGAGAGAGAGAGAGAGAGAGAGAATATGATTTTGAATTTTTGATGGTTTTCTATGCCAAAATTAGTATGTATTGGGCTCTTTGTATAGGCTCCAACAATAGAAGATGCTAGCAATTCGCTACTCTATTTAGGTGCTGGCCCAAATCTCTATAACCTTTATTTTATTTTGTTACTTCAGTTCCACTGAATCTACCCTATAAACCCTATTATTTTATTTTGTTACTTTTGGTCTGCAAGTTGCGAGGAAGCTCAGTGCTAGAAATTTTTTGACGAATCAGTGTTAAGGGTGTGAAGTTTGAACTTTCGACAGGCCTAACCCGAAAGCCACCTTTTTTTAATGAAGATTTAATTAATTGGACCAAAATAAAAGGGCAGGTTCGAATTTCGTCATTCTCTAGATAGCAATTAAGAGTAATTTGACTTCTACCAAGAAATTAATTAAAATAAATTCTTCTTGCAACCAATAGGGAGAAAATAAATTGTAATTTATTAATTTGGTCATATGTCAAAATAAAACCTTGGTACGTATTACGTAGGATCAAGAAATCAATTAGGATCGGTTTTTGGTACAGATCCAGTTTGTGATTCCTTTGTATAAGTTTGAAAATTACTTAAGCAAGCCCAATAGTAAACCTCTTTAGCACATGTTCCAACGATTTTTTTCTTAATATTAAATGGGAGTATCTTTTATTTTTTATTTTTAAGGTAAAAGGTGGAAGGTGAAGTCACAAGCATGCCTAAGTATAAACTTTGTATTTAATATTAATTACTTAAAAATATGTTTTAACAAATAAGACATCAATAAGTATAGAATGTAAAATATTATTTGTTAGAGTTTTTATGATTGTGAACTTCTAGATAAAACTTGTGTCATTAAAATTTTTACTCAATAAATTCATAAACACATTGCTAAGACCCTTGTAACTCAACTGATTAGTACCATACTATCACCTGTTATTTCTAATGGAGACTTTAAAATTTAAATTTTTCAAAAATAAAAAATAAAGTTGGTATGTTGACTAAATTATGGATCAGCTTCGAATTTCGAATAATTTTTTATTCAAGACGTAAATATTTTGGTCACTACTAGAAAAACAAGGAAGTATAATACCTTTTTTCGATCTAATGGGTTTGGTTTGAAAAGTCTCCAATCTAGTCATTCCCGGTAATAAATAAGTGGAAATGTTAATGGGCACAGTAAGGTGTACGTTAAGAATTATTTATTGCAAAGTGTTGAGTTTACTGCAGGAGCTAAACGGTAAGAAACTAAAGATAAAACGACTTGTAGCAAGTCTATAAGAAGTAAAGTGAAGAAGTTAACACGTGTGAAAAGAGCAGAAGTTAGTTAGATTGTTTATGGCACGTGTGATAGGAGTTAGTTAGTTTTAATTTTAGGCAGCAAAATGCTTTGTTATTGTATATATATATACAGATATAGCTTTTGTAAATTAATTTAGTTGAATGTAATGAAAGATTCACAGCAACAATTTCTCTCTTCATCTTTCTAGACTCTTCTTTTCTTTTACAAAAAGTCTACTTAATAAAAATTGGTATAAATTGAAGAGGTGACTGAAAAATTACTAAAGTGACAAGTGGGATTCAAAAAATAAGCTTTATTGGCTGTACACCCTATAAAGCTGGTAAAAAATCTGACACTTTCTTCAAAAATAAATTGGTATTTTAGTGTGATAATAAATAGCACAAATCATAAATTAAAACTTCATTAAAAAGGAAAAAAAAAAAAAAAAAAAAACTATTTCATATCGGGCTAACATAAAAGTGCCGTTAACACTACCCAAAAATAAGTAACAAAAAGCCCAATCCCAAAGTCGTTGAATCTTCTAATGTAAATGCGTCAGTAACAAAGTCTAGTCTATACTGCTGGTAGTTGGAACCAATATCACCGTTCCACAACGACTTTCGGTAGAGAGAATTACGCACAGTGCGGTGATACATTACAAATAGTCAAATACGCTTTAGAATCGAACTGGGTATAAAGCTAACTGGGTTGGGCTTATTGGGCATACAATGATTTTTTTTGTTAAACCCAGATTATTTGGATTTGGGCCTAAAATAAAATAAATAAATAATTGCTTCCTTCAACCCATATTTATATGGATTTTGTGTCTGGAAAATAGAGAGTATTTGAATGAAATTCTTTATCCAACAAGAAGAAGAACGCAATTTCTATAATATTTGAAACTCTGTAAAAAAATTGCTACTCTTCCTTCTTTTTTTGTGTTTTGATGGAGGGAGAAAAGATGGGGGTCTAGGAAAGGGGTAACTGGGTAAGGGTGTTTAATTAAATTTTGTTTGGATTCTTTCAAGGGTTTGAGGGAATATGGACTAACCAATGTAAACCCCTCAATTATTATTATTATTTTAGATTTAAACCCATCATTTTTAATTCCCTCAAATAATTAGGAGAACTCATTCTCAAAAAAAAAAAAAAAAAAAGGAGAATTGGGAGAGGGAGGAATTCCACTCATATTAAAAAATTAAATTAAAATTTTAAATTTGTCCATACCATGTAAATTTATATTTATTTCTTTAAATTGAACAAAAGAGAAGTATAATTGCCAATTAAAATACCCACCCCCCAACCACGTCTCCTCCGCTCTCTTTGAACTTCCAAACACACGGTTTGAGAGAGAGAGAGAGAGAGGGTCTAGGTTGTAGGCAAAGAAAGAAATGAGAGATATTGCTAAGTGCTAACATATTCAAGCTACTCTAGGTTGATTTTACTCAAACTAATCACATTTTGATCAATTTTATTTATTTTTCTTTCAAATATCGTTTCATTTAGTTTTATTAAATTTTATTATAAATATATAATAAATAAAAGAAAATATTATATACAATTAACCACTCACTCTAGTTTCAAATTTGTTCATCCCCATTAAAGGTGCCGTAGCTAACCCATGGGATCTCCACAACATTTTAGAAAATGGCAGATAACAGTTGCTTCCGAACACATTCTTAATCATGTCGTGCACTCATCCAAAATTATATTCATCTCGTGGTACAGATTAATCCATATGGAGCATACAATGCATACTCTAGATAGGTTTTCAATAGAATGGCCATGTAGTCATGCACGTTACACTTTCCACAACCTGCAACACAATCTTCGATTCATTTACTCATCCTCAAACTCTCTCTCACTCTATGATACACATTAAATCATACAACCATATAATTATGACCAACACAAAGTTGTTAGAGCAATTGCATCAGTTGGTGTATAAGTATGTATAATAAAAGAAATGCTCAAATTTACACATTTTTTTTTATCAAAAACAGCCCACATCAGTAAGTGCATAAGTGTGAATATTTTACACTTTCCTTCAAATTGCTACAGTACCGTGTAAATATACACAGTTACTGTAGCTGTGTAAAATCTTATTTTATATTTTTTTCTCTCACCTCTCTTCTCTCTCCATCTGACTTCTCTCTCTCTGCCTCTCTCTCTCTCTCTCCCTCTCCCTCTTCCTCTTCCTCTGAACGGGACAAAGTCACAAAACCCATCAACCACCGAGCATCGACCATTGTTCAACCACCACCACAACAACACCACCCACCACCGCAACAGCACCACCCACCTCCGCAACCTAGCAACACCCACCATCACCACCAAAATCAAAAACAGAAACCCAAAATAAAAAAAAATCAACCCAAAATAAACAGAAAATTAAACTAAAATCAACAAAAAAATCAACCCAAAATAAACAAAAATAGAAACCAAATTCAAGGATCGGATTGGAGCTCGGTCAGATTGAGAAACAAAGGACGGAGCTAGGATCGGATCGGAGCTGGATCGGATCGAGAAACAGAGGACGGAGCTGGATCGGATCGGATCATTTCTCGGACGGAGCTCGGATCGGATCGGAGGATCGAGAAACAGAGACGGCGCTGGATCGGATCGAAGCTGGATCAGATCGGATCGGATCGAGAAACAGAGACGGAGGGTTGATCTGAAATGGGTAGAGAGAGAGAGAGAGAGAGAGAGAGAGAGAGAGAGATGAACCAAAAATGAACAGAAGGAGAGAGAGATGAATCAGAAATTAACAGAAGAGAGTGCGCGCATCAGGCAGTTAGAGATAAATAATAAAAAATGGTGAAAAAATTGATTATTTAATTAATAGAGGTAGTAGAATAGATGAACTGATGTTGGTGTTTTGTAAAAATGAATGTGTAAAATCTTAAAAGTAGGTTTTTTGTGTAAAATAGACAGAATCTTTTAAAGGAGCTGATGTGGTTGCTCTTAAACTAACATACACATGCGCACATATACAAATACACACAAAAGCGTGCACTAATCCGCACACATTTGGTAGAAATGATACTGGCTGCAAGTATCTTATTAGTCTAATCATTTCGACTACAATCCCAAAAATAAATGTGCTATGTTGTCGTGATAATGAATGCTCTTTCACATCAGCTCTTATATAAAACTGCAATTCTTTAGTATATTTTTATAGCTACCTAAATAGTAAATACTTAAATCACATTGTCTAGGACAAAAGTTAGGAACAAATTTCTATTCTATATTTCTATTCCTTTCTATCCTTCTCCCATTGCATGAACTCAGTTCTGCCAAAAAACATGTATGCAAAAAATCCAAATCCAAATGTTATCTGAGAACCAAGTCCATGTAGTGTGTGCAGTGTGCTTCTTTACATGTATAACAATGAATCATGGAGGATATATCATATGCTTCTAGCCCCAGTCTACGTGTCTGCTGATTTACTTATCGAAGTTCTTTTTGCAAGGGTGAACCACAAAACTCCACATTGACCAACTGTCACACATGATTCACATGCACAGGTGGGTGCTGCCATCTTATATGAACTGCATAGCGACCTACAAGGCAGCAAACCAAAGATAATTAGAACTCAAATATTACCAGTATCCTTTTACAATGTGTCAATTCCTCTAATTTGCACCTAATTAGTCATCCCTAAACATGACTTAGGAAAAATAGGTCCTTTTTCTTCCCTAAACATGAAAGAGAAATAGACAAATTGCAGAAGTAATGCTTAGAATATCAATGACAAACATTAGCTCTAATTAGTACTGACCCGTGACACCAGTAATTCCACTCTCTTTCAGAGATGGCAAAATTGTATTCTGCTGAAAAAGAAAAACAAAGAACTATATCCATCAAATTCAAGAAACAAATGGAAAATTGTAGGGCACTCCAATAGTCAGTATTACTCATACATTCAGATCAAGATCAAATACAAAGTGCACCCATGTCAGGTAGCCCCCCATCAACTCCACAGGTTGATGTGGCTTTAGCAGATCCACTCTTCTTGCCTTGCTTCCGTTCCTTTCTACCTTTTCTAGAGTCAACTGATTGATTACTGATACAACACCATCACCATATTAGAAAATAACATGTTTTTAAAGGGCCACCACATCCAGCCGCCAGAGCGGGGAGGGGGTGGGGTCATTGTAAATCAATAGTATAAATCAACCAGTAATTAGACCTTTGTAACAACTAATAACCAATAACAAAACAAAGCATATGAACAGCACTTGAGATCAAACATCATTATCCAAGTTCTATGTAACATCATGGTTGACAGAACCAGTGAAAGAACCTCTTCAAATTTCTCTTCATATGCTAGATAAGATCTGCCCCTTTCACCAATAGTAATCAATAAATCCCTTGCTAGCAAGCCAGTATTCAATTATGCTCGCACATACACACTTGTGGGAGGTCAAGGACAGGCCTACATATGTAAGTGTGTGTGTGAGCACATGTGCTCAAGTTGAATACTGGCTTTAGGTTAAACAGCACCTTCCCAGCAAGTGAATAAGTGGTAATGCACTCGTTCTCCTCAATAAGTGGGTTTGAATCCTGCTACACAGGCGGTGAAATGGTACGTTTCTATATGGGCCGTGGGGTGGTGCCATCACCCATCTTTTATAATTTTTTCACAAAGCCCAAAAAAAAAAAAGGCTTAAGTCTACAAAATAGGAGTTCAAGAAAACATACACTACAAACTTAGCAACAGATCTCCCAGTGGCTGCTCCACAGCAAGCTTTGTATTTCTTCTTTGAACCGCATGGGCAGACCTTATTTTTTGAGACCTGGATATTTTGGGGGGGGGGGGGGGAGAGGAATGTGGGAGGAACGAACACACCGGCATCACAGACTCCACGTTAAGGGAAGCAAATAATGATGTCTAATTTGCATTATATTGGGAGAAAAAAAGAGAAAGAAAAGAACCTTGTCATCTGGTTGGGAACTTCTATTATCATGACTTAAAACACTACTACTGGATGCATCTTGTTTGCAGGTCCTCTCTAATGGTTCTTCCTCATGTTGCTCACAATTTCCATTTTCATCAACCCTGGATAACCTCAGATATATTAAAATCAGGACAGTAAAAAGTACAAGAAAAGAAACATATTTAAAAAGTTCAACCAACAATGAAGTAAAAGTAATTATTGTTTATTACCTTAACAATAATTGGTAATAAACAGAGTATCCTCAACTTATACCTTAACAAGAACTGCTAAACCTGTTCCAGTTTTTATGCATTCTCTTTCAAGCAAAACAGAAAGATTTTTCCATTCTCCAGTTCAATCCACCTTTTATCCCACACTAAATATCTTAGGAGAAATGATACATCCACAACAGTTTCACAACACCTTTACAACAAATCCTAAGTGAAAGGTTGTTACTGGTTGTTATTGTTGGGGTAAAAAAAGTAATTTTATTGTTAGGTTTAAATTTGAACCAATAACAATTAACTACCTATGATTTGTTGTGAAAATATTGTGAAAATATTGTGGACGTAGCACCTCTCATATCTTAGTACATCAACTAATATTCCAAAGAAACGGGAAAATTTAACAAAACCCCAACCAATAAGACCTATTAATTCATCAATGAAACACCACTAATACCAATTACAAGAAACAATTAGATAACACAGAATGAAAGACGGACCAAAAAAAAAGGTAGTACCCAATGCACAAAGCTCCCACTTTTGCGGGCTCTAAGAGAGGTTATGGTTGGCAGCCCTGCCTCCCAATTTATTGGAGAGACCGGACTCAAATTCGCAACATGTAACTTTTGGGGGAAGGCACTTGCCATTGCACCAAGCCTTGACAGATCAATAAATAAAAGTAAATTTTTTTTAACAATATGATCATATCACATGAACCGTTATATTAGCATGCAACCTATCGACAAACTTATCATAAAAACATCCAATTTTCTCACCTACAGCATAGGCTAAGAGTGGTAAGCAAACACGGTACAAACTGTTTACATAGAACATAAGAATATGATTAAAATAATTAACAAAAATAAACAGAAATTTTTTATCAGTAACCCCTCCTAAAATTATCCAGGAAGAGCAAAAAGTACTGACCGGGCATTACCATAAGAAGTATCTACTTGATCAGGAAGTGAATCAGTTTGTACCGGGTACTCTTCTGCTCCTTGTTCTGCTATCAGAAACTCTATTGCGGCATCAACATCACCATATACTTGTCCTAAAACCTGGGATGAGAACAACAAAAATAAGATAACACCTCAAAACCTCCATGCAGTGTAAGGATACCAGTAATTAGAAGTTTAAGATATCAGCATTGACATTTCCACAAAAAAAATAAAAATAAAAATAAAGAAATACAAGCATTGACAGAAACTGCAGTTGTACAAAGAAAAAAACCAGGGGGGGGGGGGGGGAAGGAGGAAAAAAAGCAGCCAATTATCACCTGTTTCACTTTTTCAGCATTTTCACATCCACTACCAGCCATAACCATTTTTATGGATCCAGCATGAATATCATCCGCACCAGTTCCTTCTTTAGACCTCCTTGTTGCAGCTATTGGTTGATGGGCTGTTGCTGAAAGATCAGCATCCGCCTTTCACAAACTATAAATTATCAGGATATTGCACCAGTATATGTTCAAACTCACGTATAGATTGCGGTTGTAGTGATAAGCTGTATTTAAAAAAAAGGGGGGGCAATCGAGCATAAACCTTGATAATGATTGGCCTAGCTGGCCCATCACAAGGGTCTTCTTTTAACCGCACACTATTGTAATGTTCTTCATCATGATAAGATCTGAAAAACCAATTACATATCATATTTCAGAACCAAAACAAGCAGCCATCTACTATAAAAGGAAGTGCTTATTTAATTTTACTAATAACAGTATACCATAACTATAGGAAATGCAGAAGCAGATCCAAATCGAACTCCTGATAGATCTCAAAGCATTAAAAACCATATAAATGTTCCTACGTATAAGGCTCATGACACCACTAAAGGAAACTGGCTGCCATGCCTTAAAACACCAATGATATTCTGTGAATATAAAAGCCTTAACTGAAATTGCTAGTAATAGCAGGCATATATGGGCTTTTTTTTTAATCAAAAAAAAATTTGTTGGCTGCCAAGTATAAGTGATGTCATTATTCCTTAATTCTCCTTTTCCTTCAACATAATCAGGTAGAGGCATCTGTAAGTTGCCATTTCTTTCTTTTTTTCTTTTTTTAATGTAAAATAATCTATTATATATATAACCGAAGATGTTTGACTTTTGATTGACCTCATAATATTTTGCCAAATAAGTTTTTGTGACCTCACAATTTTAGATGACATTGTTCTAATTTTTTTTTTTATTGATTTTAAATTCCATTCTATATTTAAACCTTCCATTAGAATCTTGCCATGTCATATTTTCTTTAAATGATAGAATAATAGTTCCATTTACAAACACAATCATAATAACTGTCTATTAATAATTACCATAACTATCGAATTTCACATTTAGAAAAAACTAAAGAGAAAAATAATAATAATATCTTGCCAATCATTCCTGTGCATTGCATGGATTACTAACTAGTTTTATTCAAAAGAGGAAGCGAGTCAAGTACAGGAAATGTGCATTGGCCTACTCCTAAACATTTACAATCTCAAATTCAAAAGGTCTAGAAAATCTATGAAAGAAGGGATGCAGCCTAAACAGTCGTCCACTCGTAAAGAGACCATAAAATCATTTGTTCAAGTAGCATGTGTACAACTATACGGTGCTTATTTGCTTTCCCATGTAATAATTGATCATCATTCGCTATATGTCAAAAATCTATAATAAATATAACTCAATGCTTCCAAATCAAATCTGGTAAATATTCCAAGTCAGAATTCTATTGAGGACAAAACCATGATAAATTAAATTAAGGTAGTGATGTAGCCTATCAAGTACTTTGAATAACTGGATTTCTTACTACCTCTCTAGTAAAAAATATATATATATTTAGGTAACATTAGATTATGGTTAAGTTGTAAAATGTGACGATTTAAGGTTAAAGGAGAATAATGAGGAAGAGAAGAATAGAGAGACGGTTATAAAAAATTAAAGAGAAGAATAGACAGACAAAGAGAAAAGAAAGAAAAGGTTGAGGGCATTAACTTATCAAGCCCTTATTAATACGACACCTTAGCATATATTTATATTAGGGTTTATAACATGATTACAGAAATGCCCTTATTAATATGCTAAAATAAACAACAACTAGAACTAACTCTTACAATTAGTATATATAGGACAGTATGATGTAGCTTCAAGGTGGGAGATGATGACACCTTACTTTCCATGGAAAACCATTTGGAAAGTTAGGATTTCTTCTAAGGTAGCCTTATGGACAGCAGCTTGGAGAAATATCCTCACTATGGAGAATCTTCGAAAGTGGAATATGTGCATTGTTGATTGGTGTTGTATTTGCAAACATAGTGAGGAGACCACCTAGTATTTGTTACTTCATTGTGACTATGTGTATGACTTAATGCTGTATGGTGGTTCTGTATTTTTGGCATGCAATGGGTCTTGCTGAGGAGAGTGGTGTTGTTGTAATGTTGGAAGATATTATGCTGTTGATGTATGGATGGGGGCCACGCCTCATTGTGTTGTGTGGACCATTTGGAGGTAGTGAAATCTCCATAATTTAAATGGGATTGAGTGCTCATGTGTGGAGCTATAATTGCATCTTTTACATACCATGTTTGATTGGGTGGCTGCCCTCAGTGGCCATTCCTTTTCTTTCTTAGAGGAATTCCTAAATTTATGTAATTTTGATTGACTCTTTGTTGTGTCCTTAGTACACTGACTGTGTGCTTGGGGGGTTCTTTTTCTTTTTCTTTTTATTTTAAATGAAGTGTTTACTTTAAAATAAAATTAAAAAAAAAAAAAAAAAGATTAGGAAAAAGAGCTATGGTACAGAAGCGGGCAGAGGAAAGCAGCACAAGGTGTATGTCTACTTATTATTAGGGTAAAATGATGTAAAACAGAACTCCAATGAAATTTGTGACAAAGAAACAAAGGAACAAGAAAGATAAGACAAGCCAACATCTAGGGTTGCTTGTAATCAGCACCAAACAGAATATAAAAACTAGCAATCAGCACCTAGGGTTGGATGGAGTCAACACCAGATCGTTGGAAAAATTCCAACTGAAATTTTATTCATCATAAACTTGTCTCCAAGGAAATCCAATGGAACACTTATATAAACTAGTAAGACTATACCCTAATCCTAATTGACTTGGTTCAAAGCCCAATTATTGAATTACAATGAAAGTTATTTTCTTAATTAAACGTCTAATGGAAAAATGTTGAGAAGCCCATAAAGATCTACATATGGTTTTTATTGGCCTAATAACATAATAAGGTTGTCTAACGTAACCTCTCCCAAACTCCTCAAAAGTGGGAGCTTTGAGCACTAGGAACGACCTTTAAGGTTGGTGAATTTAATTTTTATAAGCTCATAAATGAAATCATTCTATCTAATTTAATCAAATAATATAATTTCAACTATAATTTATTTATTAATCATTAGCATAGAAATGTAAAGAGATTTTTTATGGGAAAAGAATAAGTAAATCAAGTAACTTGCAAACAAGCTTGAGATTGTTTGACAAAAAAATGAACCAAACTTGAACATGTAATCTAGTTTGTTAATGAGATTGAGCTCGGCTCATGTTTGAAATAAAATTAAATGAACAAAATGAAACTTTAAATACTCATTTTGGCTCAACTTGTTTACAGCCCTAGGCCCTAGCTATGAAATCCCTTTTCATCTACCAACTCTTTTAAGGGCCATTGTAGAAGAATTTTCCCTAAGAATAGGCAATTGCGAGGGACCTTTCTACACCTCGTCCATAGTCAAAAGACATGCAAAGCATACATGCAGTAAATTATGATAAAGACTCAAGATTTACTTACAAATGGACCATGCAAGCTCCACGCTCGTCAAAATTACGAATGTACCAGCGAGGCGACATGTTCTGCACCAAGTGTATTCGTACATGAGCATATAGCAAATTAGCATAAGTCAACAATGTCATAGAAATGTATTTATCAAAGGAAAAAAAGTCATAGAATGTAAAAACTCCACCTGGTATTTCCATGTTTCAAAATTCTTCCAGCCAAAAAAGTTATTACAAAAAGATTTTGACAGAAGAAAATATGGTGCATAAATAGAAACTTTCATCATGTCAGGTATCAAAGGTTACATATACTCTCTTTGGGGTCACTGGTTAAGTTTCAGGAAGATTGGTCTCCCATGTTTTTGCTGAGTTCTATCACGTTTTCAGTTCACTTCCTGAATAGTATTTTTACATTATAATACAATAAATCAAGCTTATATTTTCCTACAAGTAATAAAAATTTATTGAGAGAGAGTAAGTACTTTCATGCACACTGGATGTGAACGCAGTATTAAGAATTTAAGATTACAAGCTCCAATCACTATAAATGAAAAGAAAGGGGATCGATAAAATCTATAATAGAAGTCCAATCACTAATGCCTATGGTTTGGGACCACTCAAACAATGATTTCAAAAAGCTAGTTTTAAACACCACAACAGTTGACTTCCCATAATTGAGAATCTGATTGTTGCTCAAAAGGAGACAACTCAGAAGAATCAATAGAAAGTCCAATTATAATTAAAATAAATTCTAATACTCTCATTTAAAACAGATACTTATGCATGCCTAAGGTTTTTTCTTTTTTTGGTTTATACATAGACATAAGAAATACATCTTAACAGTTAATTATTAATATTCACTGAAGTCATAATGTCTTGATTTCAAAAATTGACCCAGAATACCTTGGACTTGGTACATAATGCTAATAATAGTAAGAGGCAACCTCATTATTGTACAACAATGAGGCTACCATTAAACTTTACAACAGCACTTAAAGACTAGCTTTAAGAATGCAACCAAATGGAAGAGAGAAAAAGACAAGAATACTTGTTGATTGGTGTTGCATGTGTAAGCACAGTGGGGAGACCATTGACTTTTTGTTACTTCATTGCAACCATGCTTACAACCTACGGTCTGTGGTGTTGTCTTTTTGGAGTGCATTGGGTGATGCCAAAGAAGGAGGTGGAGTTGTTGGAGTGCTAGAAGGGGGGCTTTGGCAAACATCATGCTCTTGATGTATGTGGGCACATGCCTCATTGTGTTATGTGGACCATTTCGAGGGAGAGAAACCTTCTACTTTTGATGGAATTGAGCGTTCATCTGTGGAGCTAAAATTGTATGTTTTACAAACCATGTTTGGTTGTTGGCCGCCTTAAGTGGCCGTTCCTTTTCTACCTTAGAGGAATTTCTAGATTTATATAATTTTGGGTGAAGGTTTGTTGCATCCTAAGTACACAACCTGTGTACTTGGGGATCTTCTCTTTTCATTTTCAATAAAGCATTACTTATCAAAAAGAAGGAAAAACACCAGCACTAACCCAATCGTGAGAACCAGATGGATAAGAGCTGATAATAATTGCAAACAGGGTTGAAAAAGGCCTCACCCGGTGAATGCACATATTACTACGTGTCACAAGAGAAGCTGCCTGCAGTTCCATATGTCCAGCCCATGTGCCATCCTTTTCCATGCATTGGCAGTATTCATCAAATGGGACATCATCCTCAATAAATGGTTCAAACATTTCGCGATTCTTCTGTTAGTTGCAGCTCCAATGTCAGATTATTTACAAGTTGGTTGCCCAATAATAAAAAAGGGACTTCTTTATCTTAGTTTTTTTTTTTTTTTGGATGGGGGAGAGCTTGTAAATTATGCAACCAGTTCCCAATTACATGGTAAGTAACAGTATAAAAAATGCTATTTGTTGCAAATAAAAATAAATAAAGTTGTAAAAATCAAAATAAAGGGATATTTCACATTGGCAGGCAGGAAATCTACCTGTCTGCAGCATATTGCTACTTAAAACACGAAATAACTTTAAGAGCACAGTCAAACAAAATCATAAAACAGCATAATTGTGATGATTGCCAGTTATTTGAAATGAGCATTTTATATCTATCACTAATTATTTCTTTCAAATGACAGCCATTTCTTTCACCCAGCCCCTCTATGGTTATTATAGCTCAAAATCCACTAATTACTGCAGTCCATTTACTTATGGAAGAATAAATAACATATAGTTAATTTACTTATAAATAACAAATAGTTTTTCAGAAAATACTAAATATGGTTAAAAACACCATATAATGGAGAAATGGAAAAAGGGTGTGAGATCAATTTTCTCAACAAAAAAGGGGGAAAAGTCATGGATAAAAGTTTTATTTCTTTCAAAATCCATGTACCATAATATATTCTACCACCATGCCGCGATACTTTTTATGTTCCTCTTCATTGCCTTCCAACTGATCTGCAAGGGCCCTACAAATTAACAAGAGCAAACAACTTAAACTGCATTTAAAAGAAAAGGGTTTTAACAAATATATTTTTGTTGGTCAAGACTAAGAGACGCCAATTGTGTACAAGAAAAGCTACTTATCAATATATATATATATACACACACACACACATAAGAGAAGCTGAAAACTCTATGCACGTGTGCAAACATAAAATGCAACCTTACAATATATCAAGTTAAAATTTTCAGAAGAAGAATTTCAATATATATTGCACATATAAGCACTGACCTGAAGAAACAATTACCATCTGCAGTCACATGGACAATTTTAAGGCCCAATGCATCAAGCTGAGCACGGAACTGAGAAAGATCAGTTGGCTTTCCCTGCTTTTTGACCTGTCCAACAAAAAGTATCCCATCCAAAAATTTTTGTAAAATTTTAAAAGGATACAGTTATTAAAGCATCAATATCAAGCATGGTCCAGAATATGCTATATATAGCTTAATTACTTAACTTGATAAACAGTCCCTCCATCATTCAAATGACCAACACAGTCCCAGGTTAGCTAAAATAAGCTCAATTCATCATTCAGTAACTCAAGGGACAAGTGTGCAACCCATGCACATCTTCGATTCTATCTCATTTGCCAAAAGAATATAAACCCTTTCTTGCCTTCCCATAACCATGAATGTCACACACCGTCCATCTCAATGATATGCCACATGCTTCATCTAATCCTAAATTTCTCAAACAAAATTATTCTCAACCAAGACCTTACCGCATATCCAATTAAACAATATAATCTCTACTATACCCCCCCCCCCCCCCACCAAGTGTCTATGTGCTACAACATGATCACTCCCCAAACACATAATTAGGCTACCTCAATCACGTAAAATCTATCGCCAGGCATGATTGATCCAAACCTAAAACTTAACCCAATTCTTCCCACCCCATTATGGCATTAACCACATTTCAGTTATTTGAGAAATTGAAACCAATATATAGTTACCCTATTACCATACTAAAGAGATGCGCTGGTAAAGCAATGCTCAAATATATTTACCGCAAATAGAACCTCAACTACTAGCCTAGGATGCAAAGGCATAGACACAGGTACAGTACAATACTGTGACACGAGCAATTTTTGAAAAATTATAACATGATACAACAGATAGGACACCGTTACGACACAGATACGACATGTGTATAGCACTCCAAATGAAGTGCCCGTGCATCCTAGCATAACCAAAAATCCTCCTTACAACCTATAGAACAATAGATTTGGCATTTCTCGACTAGTAATTCGTTACAACCTCACCTCCAATTCAAGCTGCAGCTAAAGTTTCTGATATTACATGTCTTAGATAGTCTTATAACATTCTCTAATTGCATAAAAACAAAACCACGGACTGAACAAATTAACAAACAAAGAGTACAAACACGATCATATACAAACACTTGCAGTTCAACAAAATTTGTGAACATAGTGAGAAATTAAGTTTGAACAGTTAGGGCAAGTTTGAACACAATGCCGAAACAATGAACTGAGCAGGAAATTGAAACAAAAATTTATGAGCGATTGTACATTCAGGTTTACGAAAATTGGGCAATGGTACAAGAAAAGTAGATATATAAAACAGGAAAATAAGGAGGAGGAAGAATTTTAAGGAAGAGCGTGTGAATTTGCTTACGTGAGGCTGTTTTTTGGGTTTGGAGTTATGTTGCTTTGTTTTAACCATCCCCTCGGAAATCCAAAAACTGTTTCCTGTGAGAATTCCGAAGAGACTAGTTTGGGCTCCGACAGCGAGAGACTAAATAATAAGGTTTTAAAGTGAGAAAGAGGATGACAACTGACAAGTACTACTAGTGCCTTGTAATGTTGTATCACTGCTGCCTTGTAATGTTGTATCACTGCTCTCTTTTTCTTCTCTCTTCTTTTCTTTTCTTCTCTCTTCTTTTCTATTCTTTTTTTTTTAATGCAAATTTAACCCTCGAAATTCATTCTTATACTCTAATCTTATTTTCATTCAATTGATTTTATTGAATTTAGGTATTTCTCTTTATTTTTTTTCTCGTATAAAAATATTTTATAAAATTAATAAAAATATTTTATAAAATTTTTATGTAAAAATTGTTATTTTTTTCAATTTTTTTTATGAGTGTAAGTGTAGCTTCGCATAGTTTACAAGAAAAATGCAAAACAAATGATAGTTTAAAGGATAAAATGTAATTTTTCATCAATTAATTACATATTTAACAGCAATTTTTTTACAAAATTGAACAAAGACTTAAACTGAAAAAATTTAAATTTTAAATGATTCAATTAAATGAAAGTAAATTTAAAAATTTGAAATGAATAATAGTCATTTGTTTTTTTAACCTTTTTTTTAATTTTTCTATTTTTTATCACTTTTTAAAAAATTATTTTTGGCAACGTGTTTTTTTTAAATAAATATTATTAGAATAAAAGATTAGAAACGGCGGTGCCTCTTTTTCAAATTGAACCTGTTTTTATTATTATTTTTTTTTTTTTTATAATGAAATCCAACCTGCCACATGCAATGTTGAAGGGAATTATTCATATGGAAAATTTATCTTTTTTTGGTTAAGAGGAAATTGCATTAAACTAAAAAGAAAACATCGTCTTAGGACAAAGCCTGTTTAGATACAACCCACTAAGATCAAAATCTAATAAACTAGTGATGTCCACAGGTAGACTATCAAAGATAACAAAATCAGCGGCTAGACAGCCACCCTTCCGGGCTAACACATCCGCACATCTATTCATCTCACGGTAACAATGTCTAAAACGCGTTCGAGGAATTTGTGCAATCAGGCACCTGCAGTCATCCATAAGAGAGGATACAAATAAATTGGCATAATTCAGGTTACTCAAAGCATCCACAATAGCCTTAGCATCTATCTCAATTTCAACAGCAGTGAAGTTACGGCTAAGACAGAGATTCAAACCATCACGGAGGGCCCAAAGCTCAGCAATGAAACAAGTAGTCACCCCCACTTTGCGAGCAAAACCCACTATCCAATTCCCAAGATCATCACGGATTAGGCACCCCTCCTCTTGCTATACCCGGATTGCCAAGTGAAGAGCCATCAGTATTTAATTTTACCCAACCTGGATCTGGTCTAGTCCAGATAATAGGTATTAGGACACGGATGGAAGTCTCTCTGGTAGGGGCAGCATAGAAAGAATATTCCAAAGCATACCGAATGATTTCATTTGCGAGCTGTGGGTTGGGCCTTTGGTTCTTGAAGACAACTTGATTCTTTTGCTTCCAAATTATCCAAATAGCAAAGAGGAAAATTGTGCTCCAAGGAATATAATGTTGATCGAATAACTGTTGCTTGGTACCGTTCTCTTGAAGCCAATCGGTGATGTTACTGGTAAAGAATTGGTTAGCAATGCCATTGACGCCCAATTGAGACCAAAGTGGCTTCACCATTTCACAATCTCGGAGCGCATGTAAAATGGATTCACTACCTGAGTTGCAGAGGGGGCATCCAAGCTCAGTTAGGAATCCTCTCCTAACCAGGCAATCCCTCACCCCGATGCTATTATGAAGACATAGCCACACAAAATATTGAATCCTAGGAAGAGTCTTTGCATTCCAGATCCCTTTACCCCCAAAGGTGGAAGAGCTTACCTGATTAATAGCTATCTTGTACGCTGACCTGAGAGTAAACATGCCGTGCTCCGAATCCTTCCAAGCCAATTTATCACTCCCTCGGGATGCCATAGCAAAGGAAATGGCCTGAAGCTCAAGCTTTATTGAATCCGGGAGCTCAAATGAAATTGCTGACCAGTCCCACCCATTTGATGATACCACATCCCTAACCTTCAGATCAACATTTTCACATGGAATAGGACCTTGAATGATCTGCCTTAATGGGCCAATCTTTATCCAATTATCGTCCCAGAAGCTAAGACTACTTTCTCTGCCGATTGTCCATCTCACCCCCTTCTGAAATACTACTGATCCCTTTTTCATAGCTGACCAAATTCTTGAATAAGGAAGCTTATCTCTGTTTCTAGAACTTACTCTCTGAGCATTGCAGTACTTCCCCTTAAGCACTTTAGCCCAAAGAGACTCACCTTCAGTTTGAAATCTCCAATTGAGCTTAGCTAGGAGAGCCATATTCCTACCCCTTGCCGATTGAATCCCCAATCCACCCTCCTTTTTTGGTTGAGTAACTTTTTCCCATCCAACCCAGTGCACTTTCCTTTCCGTGTCAGATGAACCCCACAAGAAATTCCTATTAACTCTATCAATCCCTTCGATGATTTTACCCGGGAGTTGATTGCACTGCATGACATTATTAGGAATGGTTGAGGAAACATGCTTAACAAGCACAGCTCTACCGGCTAAGGACAACAAAATTGCTTTCCAACCTGAAAGCTTTTGCTTCACACGGTCCAGAATAAAGTTAAAGTCCTGTGTCGAAGACCCCGAGTGTTTTAAAGGAATACCAAGATACTTCCCAAGGTTAGGTTTTGACTGGAATCCCAGAATATCACAGAGAGACTCCATGGCTTCACTATCAACATTTGGGGAAAAATAAACCCTCGACTTTGCCCCACTCATTGCTTGCCCGGATCTACTACAAAAGTCATGGAGAACCTCTCTGATCACCAAGCAGTTTGCTTGGTCAGCTTTAGCGAAGAAGACCGGATCATCCGCAAAAAAAAAGGTGAGAGAAGGCCAATCCACTCTTAGAAGCCCGAACTGGATTCCATCTTTTCTTGCTACATTCCTCTTCAATAAGCTGCCATAGGAATTCCATGCATAGAATAAAGATGTATGGAGATAACGGGTTACCTTGCCTGATGCCTCTAGAGGGATAAATAGGATCCAAGGTCCCCCCATTGAACAAGATTGAGGTGGACACTGTAGAGATACAACTCAAAACCAATTTTATAAGACTCTGAGGGAGATTAAATCTGTTAAGCATAATTCTAATGAAACTCCATTCGAGCTTATTGTACGCTTTTTCCAGATCAATTTTAATTACCATGAACCCAGTTTTACCTTTCTTCCTATTGATAGTATGAATGAGCTCTTAGGCAATAATAGCATTATCCGTTCCCCTTCTACCTGGCATAAATGCTGTTTGAAGCGGCGAGATGAGATTGCCAAGCAGAGGTCTCAATCTAGCCACCAGAATTTTTGAGACTATCTTGTATATCGTATTGCACAGGCTTATTGGACGATAGTTGCTAAGAGTTTCTGGTCCAGGAATCTTGGGAATAAGGGCAATAAAGGTCTTGTCAATTTCCTCAAGAACTTCCATATTAGAAAAGATTTTCTTAACTGCCTCCTTCACTGAGGTGCCCACGATGAGCCAAAAACGTTGGAAAAATCCTGCATGAAGCCCATCTGGGCCAGGGGCTTTGAAAGCTTTGAAGGACCAGAGCCCATTCTTTATCTCTTCTTCGGACACAGCCTTATCAATACTATCTCGGTCCTCATCAGTAAGACGAGCTTGCCAGTTCAAAGCAGCAGGAATCTCAAGGGTCGAACAACTGAGCGAGGATGTATAGAGCTCCGAGAATCCATTCTAGATAACTTCCTTGACTACTATCTCATCATGCACCCATTCCCCCTCTTTGGACATGATTGAAATGATAGAATTTCTCTTTCTTATCATGAGGGTGGACACATGATAAAATGCAGTATTTCGATCCCCAGAAATCATCCAGTTTACCCTAGACTTCAGTGCCTATAACTCTTCCTCCTGAATAAGAACACAATTCAAATCCGCCTGGAGCTTCCTCTCCAACTCTACTAAGGAGTCTGAAGGTCTAATAGCTAAAGCCCTTTGAATGCCGTCCAACCTCGCCATTACCCTCCTTTTCTTAGCAAAAATATTACCAAAGTGACACTTATTCCACTCCAAAGCATCTCAGATAAACGACTTAATAGCTTCCTGGAGGTGGGGAGAATTGGTCCAAGCTTTTTGAACCACGCAAGGAAAGGAGAGGTCTGATAGCCAGAAGCTTTGAAACTTAAAGAGCTGGTTCTGTCTGGCCCATACAGCGGGGTTAGTTTGGAGCAAGACAGGACAATGGTCGGAATGACATCTAGTGAGGTGGGAGACTCTGGCTTCAGGGTATAAGGTGCACCATTCCAGATTTACAAAGAATCTATCAATTCTTTCCTGAATGAGGACATGAGCATCCCTTTGATTGGTCCAGGTGAACCTAGATCCCGAAAATCCCAAATCGATCATATTACACTTGTCCAAGCAATCTTTTAGGATGAGGATCTATTAATACTGACAGGTCTGCCACCTAGCTTATCATCACTAACAATAGGCTCATTAAAAATCCCCTGCAATCACCCCAGGCATTCTATGCAATTCCGCAACATTCATTAAATTATTTCATAAAATAGACCTCTCAGCAAATCTAGGACTAGCGAAAACTGCCAAAAATAGCCAGGAAATGTTAGAAGAACGAACCTTCACAAAAACATGGATTTCCTGCTCTGTTTTGCTTAGAGGAGTAACTTCCACTATGTCCGAGTTCCATAAAAGCCACAAGCCCCCAGATATACCAAATGTATCCGTGTGGATTGCACCATAAAAGGGAAGACGATATGTGATAGCCTTAGCTCTCTCCCCTCCAAGCTGGGTCTCTATAATCACAAAGATTGTCGGATCATGTACTCTAGTCAACTCCCTAACATAGCTCTGAAAATTGGGCTTCAGAATGCCCCTACTGTTCCAGATAATGGTATTCATCATAACAGAATGGGGAAGGGCAAGGTACATATCAAAAGGGGGAACGGGCTTTACCCTCTTCTTCAAATTCCATCCCATCTTTCGTCGCATCTCCATTGACTGATATCTCCCCAGCATGAGGGTTAGCCAGAACTCGAGTACATCCAAGGGGTTGAATTCCACTGTGGGTTGAAACATTTGTACCACCTTGGGATAGTGTCTGTTGCTCCTGAAGCAAAGTGCAATCAGCTTGATCTCCAACATCCTCCTCTCCACGAGGCTCTCTAAAAGGTTCACCTTGCATAGAGTCGGACTTAGTGTGAACCGAGGAACTGACTCCCTCACCGACGCTCCTCCAATGATCTTCGCACATCCTTCCAACACAGCTACCTTCGAGAGCTCGAAGTTCATTTCCTCGAGCTTCATGGCCTGCCTCGTCCCTTGTTGAAGTTGTGAACTGGAACTCAGAAACCAGCCTTTGGTTGACTCCCAAGGATAGCTTAGAAATGGATGGCTCTAAAAGAGAGAGCTTTAGATTACTACTCAAACCCACAGCTTCGTTGACGAAATGAATTAGTGCCCTATTACGTGCAAAGCCCTTTTTACCCCTCACCGAAGGACTATGGGCCTGAGGGGATGAAAATCCCTTACTGAATTGGCCTAAATTCCTTAACTCAGCTTGAAGAACTCCTTTAGTAGCTAGGTCCACATACTTTGGGCCATTATCATGATCACGGGCTCTGGGGGATTGGGCTTGAAAGGAAGTAGAGGCCTCCTCCGACTTTCTTTTGCCATCTGTCACAAAGCTGTTCTTGGGCCACAAGCTCAGAAAAGCATTGTCACCACTACCTCTGAGATGTCCAACCCCACTAGAGTTTGGCGTACACTTTACTGCTCTGTTTCCTTGTCTTTTCTTTGTTACCACCACCCACGGACCATAAGTGTCCTTTTGGTCAGGAGACGTTGGCTCCACCCCTTCTATGGGGTCCACCCGATCACACTCTTCGTGTGTTCTGCCCGCGGAGCCCTCTTCTTTGTCGCTTCCATCCATGCCCAGCTGAGCGTTACTTCGGATGGTGTACGGACAAGACTCCTTCCGGTGACCGATCCGTCCATAAGAGAAACAAAGCTTGTGGATGCCTTCATAGTTAACTGCTTGATGAATACCTCCAATGAGGACGATGGTGACAAGAGGCTTTTCTATATCCACCTGTACACAGAGTCTGGCGAAACGGCCCCTCGCTTCATTTGCCGTGTATGTATCAATCCTAAGAATCTTTCCCACAACATTGCCAATTTGTTTAAGGACCTTCATTTCGTAATACTCAATAGGAAGCTCGTTGAGCCTAATCCATACAGCAATGGATGAAACACTAGTGGACGAAGGTTTGGAGTTTGGCTCCCATGGCTGTATTGAGAGAAAATGGTCTCCCACAAACCACAGACCTTCTCTTAAAACCATATCATGGTCTTCCTTACAGCTAAAACGAGCTAGGTAAAACTCCTTACCTAAGTCAATAATATCCATCCTACCCGTGGGTTTCCAGAGAGCATTAAGCTTGGACTGAATGAAATTGAACCCCATCGAACGACCATACACCTTAACGATAAGTGAGCTCGCTCATATCGTTCTGATACGATGCTTGACCTCTTTCGAGAGCTTAACCACTACAAAACCTTCCCTAAGGTCTTCTATCTCATCGTCTGACTCAATGTCTACATCCATTTTTCCATCAAAGGCAAAAGCTTGATTATACGCTCCTGGGATCTCCCCAAGGAGCTTGTCTTTGAACGATTGCACCCCCAAGAACAATAGATTTAAATTTTGCGTTAACCGTTGTTCGTCCAACTGTGTTTGACAAAATCAAGCCCATGGGCCTCCAGAACTCTACTTTTAATTTTTATATGCTACAGAAAATAAGCATAATATGTATAAAAAATAAAATAAAAAGGAGTTTTCTATTGTTGAGAAAAAACAAATATTTTATATTATTTTCTTGTGTCATCGTATTTCCATTTATAATATATAAAATAAATGTAAAAATATAACTAAAGTATACTTTTGGCCTGTGAGTTTGGAATTGATTTCATTTTGAATCTTATGTTTTTATATTGGCCCTTTTTACATTTCAAAATTTTTATTTTTGCCCTTCAAATTTGATTAAGTTTTCAAGAAAATGAAAATCTTAAACATAAAATACCAATATGAAAACAAATCAAATAGAAGGGCCAAAATGAAAACAATCATAAAGTGTACTTTAGGGTCTGTTTGGGATCCGTTTATTTTGTTGAAAATACTATAAATAAAGGTAAAAATTAACTGAAATAGTACAGTAGGACCCATGAATAGTACCAAAAAGTGCAGTAGGGCCCATGAATAGTAACAAAAATAAACTGAATAGTAAAATAAGTTGGCAAAAATTATTTTTGCCAAACACACACACTTAGTATAAGAATATATTTTTTAAAAAAACCTCCTAAATGTTTATCTGACAAAATATTATAAGGTCAACTAAATGTCAAACTTTCTTAGTTTTATCATAGGGGTTTATGTGTTACACTATTTCAGTTCTACATATCAATTTGGTAATAAGACATCCAAATCTTTAAGGTTAAAATTCAATAGTATTCATACTAAACAAAAATCACGCCTTAAAAACACTATTTCAATTGTACTAATTAGTTTGGATATCAGACATCCAAACCTTTAAAATTTGGATATTTCTAAGGCAAAAATTTAAATAATATTCATTTTATGCCGAAATCGTGTCTTAAAAACATTATTTTAGTTCTAAATATCAAAGGTTTGGTATCTCTATTGCAAATATCCAAATATATTTATTTTATTATGAAATCATGTCTTAGAAATACTATTTCAGTTTATATATGAGAGGACATCAAACATCGCCTTTAAGGCAAACGTTTTATTCATTTTATATAGAAATTGTGTATTAATTATTAAAAGCACGATTTCAATTCTACATATCGGTTTGGATATCAGACACCCAAACTTTTAAGGTTTAAATATTTCTAAGGTAAAAATTCTTAGAATTCATGTTATACAGAAATTGTGTTTTAGAATCATTAATTCATTTATTCAGTTCAACAACAAAACCTAAATAGTGTACATTGTGGATGCTTAGAGGAAAATGAGGATAAAGTTAGAAGATTGTTTCATCATATCAGTATAGATTTTTCTCTTTTTGATTTCCCTTTCAAAAAACCAAGAATACCCAAAACCCAAATGTCTATTTTCGATTTCCCCATTGCATTCCCCTAAGCTATAGCTCATTTGGACCACAATAGCCCATCTTTTGAAGAGCTTAGCAAGACCCTTAGGGGAAGGAGAGAGTGGTGTGCCTAACCGTGCTCTTCAAGAACCATTTGTTGGGAATTTGGAAGAAAGAATGATCTTGAGTTTGATATCAGTAAGTAGTTAGTCATTTGATTGACTTATTCTTGGATAATATGAAAATTGCTTACTTGGAATTGGAATAGCTAATTGTGTAATATTTACTGTTTTATTTAGTTGTGTGGCCTTTGTGTGTATAGGAGTGTATATTTAGGTGTATGAAATAAACACTGCCTTGTTAAAACGTTGAAAATGGCTTTCCTGCTCGAGCGGGCACAAACCTTAGCATGTGTTGCAACGTTTTGCATGGAACCCATGGACCTGTTCACGTTTCAGTTAACAAATGAAGAAAAACGCAGTTACAGTGTTGAGGACACTGTTTACAGAACTGTTCACGTTTTGCTACAGTATTTTCAGTTTTCAATTTTCAGCAAAATAAACGGTATCCAAACAGACTCTTACTCGAGCAAGATTTAATGATTCGCTCGATCAAGCTACCCAAACAAGCACATCTTCAAGCAGCTTCAGATCTTCACAAAGGTCCAAGGATATAGGGAAAAATTGGTGTATCTGGGATATATCTTCCCCTGTGATACATAATACCTTCTCCAAGGTAGACAACATGATTCAAGATTAGATTCTCTAGTGAATTTAACCAATTTAAAATCCTAACATAAACAAAATCACATCAGGGCCCATATGACAACCCAAATAGCTCTCCTAACAGGAACAAGAAAGTCTTACACAAGCACAGTACAGGATCCATTTGCTGCCAAACTTTCAGCACACTTGACCAACACATGGGCAGCCTTGTTTCTCATTATGTTAACCCACCCAAAGACAAACTTGTACCCGGGATCCATCAAGCACGTTTGGTATATGGTAATCAGCGCATTTTGTAAGGATAATGAGATTATACTAATAAGTAGTAATTATTGTTGATTCACGGGGATGAAAAAGTGTGGTCTCAAGCAAATGAATGCCATAAACTCCATTAGAGTCACAAATCATCATTGCAAATTAGATTAAGGGTCAAATCCAGTCGGTTAAACTGACTTGATGGGTGTTAATTAGTCCCTTCAACGAAACCTTTGGGTGCAATATTGCTAAATAATAAACTAAGCTTAATTAGGCCAATTATTGGGTGCTGCATATTGCCACCAAAGTATGGCCCATTTTCAACAGAATGGCAAAACAGTAAGGACAAGTTCAAGTTTCAACTCCCAAATATAGTCCCACCCATGAAAGTTGACAACTTGTCGTTCGTTCCTTGAAAAAGAATTGCCTTTACACGCGGCCATGGTAGAATGGTTCAGCTTCAAACCAAAGTAAGTAAACGGTGTGACATTGAAAGGATTGGTGAAAAGGAAATGTTGCTTCTACTGGATGTGATAGAATAACAATAAACTTCGTATCAGTAACACTTTTAGTGCTTTATATTTGGCATGGTGGGTCTGCAATATTCAAAGGCTTCATGACGCTTTCCCTAAAGAGTTCTGTCTGAGTCTTGTAGTTAAATTCATTCAGTATAGACAAAGCCATGCAATGCAAGTGAAGTAAAAATTCAATATAGCAGAAACTAGAAAGTCTATAGGTAGCTTATTTCAAGCTCATAACAAAGGGCAAATATAATTCACTCGTGATTCAACCTTAATATAATTTATTTTCTAACTTGTTTGGATTGTTTCTCAAAAAAAAAAAAAAAAAACTTGTTTGGATTAAAATGAAATAGTAATAAAATTGGATCGTTTAATGTTTGGCTAAAATAAAATTGTAATAGTTCTATCCAAAATATCTTAAACGAATTTATTTAATCCAAACTTTAAGGAATCCAAATGTAGTACTTGAAAAAGCTTCTGAGAGTAAATTGTGATTGGGCCAAATCACCTTAAATGTCAAAATGCAGCAATTGGAAATACTTGTGGGATAAAATTGTGATTGAGTTTGTTTGTTTACAAAATATAAAATCTTTTAATTTTTTTTTTTTGAGAAAGAAAATCTTTTAATTTGGATGGAAGTGGAACCTTAACAATTTTATTGTAAAGAAAGAAAGGATAGGTTTTGCCTTTTGGCTTATCAACAACAAGTCTAGTTACCTGGCTTTTCTCTGGTCGTTGACACGAGATAGAATAATACACCCTGTCAATTAGTTTGAGCCAAGGTTACATATAAGTCATAAATGTAGGGTGGCCTTTCATATTTCATACCCACATAAATCGCTAGTTTTTATTATTGTCGTTTTTCCAAACGATAGAATTTATTGCAAACCCAACATGGTTTGATCCCAGCCAGTCCATCCAACTGTCATTAACGTCAAATATACAGATTGACCATCAGGATATTTTGGGACTCGTATCCAATTGAGTTGCATGATATATTTGATGGGTTACGAATGCCCTGAGGGCATATATTAAAATTTTATTTTTTTTAAAAAAGAAAAAGTTAATAACTTTCTCATTGATGGGTGGGATTGTTTTGAGTGGAGGCTACCCGTAGGCTCGTGATTAATTAATAACATATTTGTAAAAAAAGTTGTACTTTTTTTTTTTTTTTCTAAATAGTTTTTATAACATTTTTACAATAAATTTTATGTGGTAACTAGTAAGTTGTTATTAGTTCTAATTTAAACTTAGAGAAATGCTAATGAATATCTTTAGGACATTGTTTAATAATTCATTTAAAGAAAGTTTTTATAGGAAAAGAAAGAAAAACAATTAATATTTTGACAGTTTTTTTCATTTTCCATAAAAGTGATGTCAAAACTTTTCTAAAATGAATTGTTAACCAATACCCTAAGGGCACTCGTTAGTATGACCCTTAAACTTATTACTGAAATTACTTTTTAACTCACTTAATAATAATCTATCACTTAAAATTTATTGTAAAAGTGTTATAAATTTAGCATTTCTCAGTTGATAATAATCAAGAGCAATTATATTAATCAGGATTAAGTGAGTAATTAAGCTAACTCGAACAAAATAAAGTGCAAGATTAAACAAAATAGAAAACTAAAGTTCTGGAATTAAACTTACTTGCATTAACATGATATAGATACTACAATCATGCCTAATTTTATAACAAAAAAAAAAAAAAGGAGATTACAATGATAAACAAGCAAAGTTTTCGTATAAAGCTGGAGTGTCACCTCCTCTCAGATGAATTCTTTATATATAATTGTGTCTTTGCAATTTCAACCAATTGTAGTAGGACATATGTCTCTATGGTCTTCATCCGTGGAATGATTGTCAAGATGCGTCGTTGAGTTTTACTTTATTTTTGGGGGCAATTACATAATAAAACCCAAATCCTTTTCATTTTTAAACTCTAGGTTGTTTATAATTGTTTATACCATCAATTTTTGGCTACCAATTAATAAGTACATATTGCAAGTGTATTAGGTTATTTAATCACAAGAGAGTTTTCTCTATGTGATGTCATAGGTTGAAGATTAGATTGGATAAGTATATGTTGTGACAAATAGAGGTGTTGATACACAAACAGGTTGAAATTAATTGTATAAGTGATTATGAGAAGTTCTAATTGTAAGCTTGTAACTTGACTACTTTTTTTGGGTATAATGTAAATGTGATGGCTAATCATGAGAGTCAATTTTGTACAAGAGACTGTTTCAATTTGGTTAGGGGAACGAAATATTTCAGTACTGGTTTATATTAGTGTACCGTTTTGAAATTACTACTATTTATTTATTTCTATACACACACACACACACACACACACATATATATAATGACGCATAGAAAATCAATAAGCTGAATGATCCGAGCTTCAATAAGCTAGTAATTGCTTGGAAGGCTTGAAAAGATAGAAGCACAAGATCAAAGGTGACCGGGGTGAACCGACTAAAA
The DNA here is from genome assembly GCF_040712315.1 of Castanea sativa. Taxonomy (NCBI): domain Eukaryota; kingdom Viridiplantae; phylum Streptophyta; class Magnoliopsida; order Fagales; family Fagaceae; genus Castanea; species Castanea sativa. Next base: position 43,356,650 of record NC_134014.1, read on the forward strand.
ACCCTCTAGTGCTTAAGTTAGTTTTTCTCTCTAGAACTCAAGAATTTCAACTTTAGGAGTGTTGAAAACTTACCTTCATTTGATGTGAATGAATCCTTATATAGTGAGTTTTTGAGTGGTTACTTGTTTAATAACTTCCTCAACATGGATGGAAGTTAGAAGATTTAGACTTAACTTCCACAACTGCTATAGGAGTTAGAATGTTCAGTCTTATCTTCTACAACTGTCATTAGAAGTTAAGAACTTAGTAGGAAGTTAAAGCGATGAATAAGGATTTTGCTCATACTTCATAACAGTAGAACGTGGTTCAGATTATAAGCTTTTGGATATAAATTTATCCTGAAAATTTATAAGTGTTAGGAGGTCGTCTAGGTGCTTCTGTGCTGGACGACCTTCTTTTCTTTAGACGACCTTCTTATGCTGGATGACCTCTTTATACTGGGACATCCTTTTTGGATTTGGATGACACTATGGACGAATTGGAGATAATCCAATTTTTGGTTCACCATCAATATATATATATATATATATATATATATATATATATATATATTTGTACAGTATTTATTTAAGTATGAGTTTATTAATTTTATGTTTATTAGCATAAAATTTAAAATCTACATATTTTATAAACCTACATATTAGCTTAAGTACATTAATTAATATATTACATTACATAATATTTTTTTTAATAAATTTTTTTTATTTTTTAATTTGTTTTTATTGTACCGGCCAAAAAGCCAATACCAACCCGTACAGGCCAATACAACTGAAATAGGCAAGTACAATTTGGTATTTTTTTGATACGTTATGAAAAAGTACTGATATCGATTTAATAGTTGATATGATATATTTTCTCGGTACAACTCGTACCCGTATAATATTCCTTGTGGCTAATTCCTCATGTGATAAATAGTATTAGAGTCAGGTAGTAACAACATGTGATTTGGTAACACTGTCGTCACATAACGTGGGCTATGGCGAGAATGTAAAAAATTTAAATGTAGAAAGATTGCCCGCCCTTGAATTTTAGTGCCTGTTTAGATGGAAGGGAGAAGGAGGGAGAGTGGAAGAGAGTAGAGTAGAGCTGGCTGAAAATAAGCTAATTTTGGGCCAAATTTACTCTACTCTACTTTACTCTCCCTCCTTTTCTCTTCATCCAAACGGAACATTATAGAATGAACAAACGTGCCTATATGTGGGGGTCCGTTTGGATAGAACTTATTGTTGAAAACTGAAAACTGAAAACACTGTAGTAAAATAATTTTTAAAGGGGTAAAAATCACTGTTCATTCAAAAGTTACTGTTCATTGGCCTAAAATCATTGTTCATGGCCAATGAACAGTAACAAACACGCGTTGAAAAAAAAAAAGAAAAAAAAAAGAAGCAAAACTTGGACGTGTACGGGCTATCCAAACGCCCTCTAAGTCTCACGTATGGTGTGACGCTTTACCAGGCTTGCTTCTCACTTCCATTCCAAGTCCGGTGCTCTGATTTGACAAACTGAATTTTATTACACACAATACGACACATGGAATTGCTTTAACAGGGTCAAGACAATTATCATACACATGTCGTATTAAAGTGCGATAGTTACTTTTTCTATAAAATAAAATAAAAAGGTGAAATAGTTACTTTTCCAATTGTGGCTCAAAATACGAGTGCGTATGTGCTATTTTAATTGTAAAGACGATATAATACACGAGGGGCCACCTCTTAGTGCTTGCAAACTGCACATACCCATGCCAGTAGTGCCATATAAATCTGGATTAAAGATCCCAAACCAAAGAAAAGAAAGAGTGCACCAAAAGACAGGGATAAAGAATGGGGCATATTTATTTATTTATTTATTTGTTGTAGGTAGAACTCAACAACCGAGTATATATATGCGAAAGAGAGGGGCCACTTGCCAACTATAATGTCATAATCATCTTTTTTACTCTCAGATTAGACAGATACCAACAGTAAGCCTAATGACTATAGGTTATACACTTATACTATCATATATTGATGGATATATGACCTTATATTAGTATTTGATTCAGATTTTTTTTGTTGAGAAGATGATTTAGATATAAACCATGCTTTAAGTGTTTCTATATGCAATGAGATTGAAAGGAAATGTCACTTATTTGGAAAAAGAAATAAGCAACAATGTCAAAACTCAAAACATCAATATTGGTAAGTGATTAATGACTTTTATTGTCCTATATGCTATTCCTACTCTGGTATCTCTCTCAAAGTGAAATACCATCCAAGGACACCTACTCCACTCCTAGAAGAAATCAAAATGTATAGAGGACTTAAGTACATGGAATCGCTCTATTGGTGACACATGCTGCCCCTTTACTCATTGTAGTTGGCAAGACTTTTTTTTTTTTTTTTTTCATTTCTTTATTGATTTGAATTATTTTGAATGCTCCAACTGGCAACTACCACCAATGTTGCCATCCTCAATTTGCATTAGAATAATACAATGAATTTTAACTAAAATAATAATGTGATTGAAACCTTGATGTCACTAACTTAGGTTATCAATTTCCCCCATCATGCTACAATTCCATGTGTAAGAAGTTTTCCTCAAAGATATACATAATATCAAACTTTAAAAAAAAAAAAAATTACAAATAGGTAGAGGTATATTCTTAGTCATCAAATATAAATTTGTTGTTATGATGCGAATTTAAACCACAAATGGACAGCTAACAATATTTGACAAGAAAATGGAAGAAAAAGTGAAATTATAATGTCACGTGATGAATTGGTTGGTTGTACAGTTAACGTTATAAATGGACTTCTATAGAAATGGAATGATTGGAAGGAAACCAATGTGGCGTTGGCCACTGATCCTTTATGGCATGTTTGGATGTTTAAAAAAGGAGGGGGAGTAGAGTAGAGGGAAGGGGAGTAATTCAATTACCTTGTTTGGGAGTTTTTTAAGGAAGGAGGGGGAGGAATTTGGAGGGGTTTGGAGGGGTTTCAACTACCTCCAACCCCCTCATTTTTAATTCCCCCAAATTGGAGAGATTTGGAGGGAGAGTAGAGCACATAAAATTATTTATAAAGTAAATTACCTAATTTACCCTTATTATATTTATAAAATTACAATGTTAAAAACAAGGGGAAGGGCTAATTACTCCCTTCCCCCTTACTAATTATAAAAACATCCAAACAAGGTGGAGGGTAATCATTCTCCTCTACTCTCCTCCCCACTACTCCCCTCCCCTCTACTCCCCTCTACTCTCCTCCCTCTCTAAACTCCCAAACAGGCCATTAGTAAATAAGTAAGTGTCTATCTTTTTTAGTGAAAGAGACAATTATTTTATGTTGGTTTTCTTTCGTACCTTTTTTCTTGTTTTTCCTTATAGATGATATTTTTAAGGATTATATAAAAAAATAAAGGATTTTTTTTTTTGGAAATAATTCTTATGTACTTATGGAGCACTATTCTCGGAGCTCTTTCCTTTCACATTCATGGTGAGATTTAGTTTTTAAATTTATGGCAGGATCTACTATAAATGTGAGAAGAGAGAGCACAATTTATCAATGCTCTGAGAATACCTAATAATTGTTCCATTCCGAAGATCTATTTTCCAAATCTTTAATTACTGTCATGGTTAACGAGAAAAAAATGGTTGTAATTAATTACAAATAAACCAAACAAAAAAGGGCTTAGTTACACATTTAATCTTTAGTCTTTTGGCTAAATATTGCAAAAAATCGAGTTTATTTGTGATATGGGTACTGTTCAAACTTATTTAAAAAAATGAGGAGATAAGCGAATTTCGGCAATGGTGTTGCCAAAATTCTGAGAAAAAGTAGGAGAGAGGAGAGAGAAATGATGTGACAAATGTGGGAGAGAGAAAAAGGAATTTCGGTAATGATATTGCCAAAAAAAAAAAAAACTGAATTTTGGCAATTGAATTGCTGAAATTGAAGGATTAAAAAAAAAAAAAAAAAAATTGAACTGTGGTAAGAGTAATGCTACGGCCACAAACTATTTTACCATATTTTTACAAATTGTTGTTATGACAAATTTCTTACTGGTTTTCATCAAGGCCTACCAATAACATCATTTTTTTATTTACCAATAATTACTCATCACACCAGTAATTTATGAAAGTTTTTGTAAAAAAATTTGTATTTCTAACATTTTGCTAAAAGTGGAGGATTAAAAAAAAAAAAACTCAATTGCGGCAATTGAATTGCCGAAATTGGAGGAGTAAAAAAAAATAAAAGCTACGGCCACACTTTTGGATTTATAAAATAAAATATCAATGCTACCCAATGAAAGTTATAAAAAAATTATATCTAATAAAAAAGTAAAGAAATTCATATAACTTGTTTTGCTTCTCTCTGTTACCTCAAAATTTATTTATTATTAAATCATCCAAAAGTGTGGCTGTAGCATTAATCTTACCACAATCTAGCTTTGTCCCATCTTTCAAAAATGATTCTCATCCTTTAAAATGTTTCGTTTTAGTCTTTGTACTTTCATGTTTGTGTCAAAAATGTATTTGCCACTAACTCTTACTTTGTTTTTATCCATCTCCAAACACATGTTAAAAAGAAGAAAACAAATTAGTTGAATAACTAGTTTTTTCCCTCCTCTGTTGTTGTCAAAATCTTTAGATTTCACGGAGCAATCTCAACTCAAAATGAAAGCAAAAGTTAGCAGCAAGACCTTTTTGATACAAACTTAAAGTATAAGAATTAAAATTAAAAATTTCAAAAGACATGAACCATTGTGAAACATGCAGTAGAAGTTGAGGATTGAATGTGTAATTAAATAAAAAGAATACAATAACAACTCATAATTATTAGAATTACATTGAACCAGCTATTTTTTTGATCTTTTTACTTCTATTATATTGGATATTCCATAAAATAAATAAAACCCCTTGAACCATAAAACACACATAGTTCTTCCTTGTCACATTGTGTGGAAGGCCCAGAACTTTGTATCTTAACAAAAACTTTTTAGTGTTTCCAACGAAGACGTTCGAGGTTCAAATCTCTCTTACCCTATTGTAATTATTGGATTATCATGATGTGTGAATTTTATAATTATGTGGAATCTACAATAATGTGATATCCATATACTGTGTGAGAGAGGTACTATATACATCGAATGCATGAAATATTTTCTTCATATGATGAGCTCAAGGTTGAAGCATATTGAGAGCTAATGCCCCCTTAAAACAAGCAAAACATAAAAGTAGATCATACCATCATATTTATGAAGACAATATGGAACATGATTTTGAATGCATTGAAATATAACCAATGATAATCAACTGGAAAAAAGAAAAAAAGAAAACAAAATTGAACCGATCACTTTAAATCTTTTAAATTATCATCCTTGATACATACAAACTTAAAAATATTATGTTAATTAAAAAAAACAAAAAAAAGGCAATATCACAAAACTAAATAAATATCTTGTTAGTAAGTTTTTTTTGTTGAACAATTTTTGGTAAGATTTAATATATTTATTCCATAAGGATTATTATTAATTTTCTTACAATAAAGGGGTGGAGAATTTGAATCTTATCTCTCTAAATGGAATGTCAGTGAATCACAAGATTTTTGATTAATTATACTTACTAATTACTCAATATACATTATTACTAATTTATTACATTTTTTTGATGAAATATTAAATTGTTATTATTAATTTTATTACATTAATGAAACTAATGAACTAACAGTTAAATTTTATTAAAGCGTAAGTATCTCCACATATCAAAAAAAAAAAAAAAAAACTTTGTTAATATAAGAGAGAGTGATAGTGGGAGAATTGACAGGTGGAGAAAGACTAACGATCTTCCGGTCCGTCGTAACAAAGCGAAAGCGAAAGCAAAAGCCAAAAAAAAAAAAAAAAAAAAAAAAAACGCAACGAATCGTGTAAAAAAAAACCTTGAACGACTACGCATGTAAAACGGTACATCTGTGTCGACAGATCCAAGCCGACACTTTTGCCAAAAACAACAAAAATAAATCAAAATAAAATAAATATCTCCGAACTCTTCCTCCGTACTTCTCTACTCCAAAAAAAAAACACACACACTCTCTCTCTCTACTCTGCTGCCACTTTTCTACTTTTCCCACTTCTTACTTTTCCTGTTTACCAAACACACTTATACCCTCTCTTCTTCTAGAAAAGCTCTCTGCGAGTTCTTCTCTCTCTGTTGGTGTTGCTTTGCTTCGTTCTCTCTCTCTCTGTGCCATTTCTGTGCAAGCTGGGATCGGAAGTGAGTACTGACACACGCACATTGTTGATGCTAATCATGTCTCTGCTTTCTCTCTCTTCATTGCTTTATTGAATTGCCAGTTTGTTTATTCAGGTTTCTCTTGCATTGAAGCCCTCATGCACAGTAAATAACACCCGGTGTGGCTTCTTCATTTTCTGAGTTGAGAGACCCTTCAGATTTACTGCTCCATTGACTTTTTTAACTTGGAGGTGTTGTAAATCTAACTTTTGGTGTCTTTTTTAATTTGAAAAAAATAAATAAATTGGGAGGTAAACTAGCTAGCTATTACTGTATTTAGTTTTTGCTTCTGGGTTTTGCTTTTTTTCTTAATTACCATTGCAATGTGAGATTCCTCAGTTTTTTTTACCTGATTGTTAGTGATAAGCTAATTGACTATACATTCATTGATGCAATATTACTTCATTTGAGTTTGTCTGTTAAATTTTGTTGAATCTTTGAGAGAGAGAGAGAGAGAGAGAGTTTCATTTGATTTCTAATTTTATTTGAAAAATTGAGTGGTAAGAAGTAAAACAGTGTTATTCTATAAATGGGGTTAGAGTAGAAGAATAGTTATGCCCTTTTTCATAGCCGTTTGCTTCTTCTTCCTTTTTTTTTTTTTTTTCCAAATGTAGTGAGTGGTTGTTTAATTAGTGCATTGGTTATGTTCGTGAAAATTATTTCTCCCTTTCATTCTTTGACGGATATGCAATTTTCTTTTATGTTTCTTGTGTACTTGGGCAGCACCCTTTGCACTTTTTAAATAAATAAAAAATTACAAAAAGAAGATATAAAATATAAGGAGAATAACATCATGGTGGATTGTTTAATTTTCGATCAAGAAAACTTCTCTTCGTGACCGGATCTTTTTGTACAGATATATGAATTTATGCTCAGCAGTAGTAACTGATATAAAATTAGAGTTATAACTTATAAGTTTGGTCTTCTTTTATTTTTCCATGCAGATTCCTCATATAAAGTCCCTATACTATCCTATCTGGACTTGGCAATATAATGGACAACAAGGCATGGCTTTGGAGGAAGAAATCTTCAGAGAAGACTGTTCTTTCAACAGATAATATAAACACCCCTTTAAAAGGAAATGAAGAAGAGGTAATTCAGTCATTATCTCTTTGTCACTGTTAGAAGTATGCGGTTAAATGAATGAAATTTACCATATCCCAATAGTTTAAACTTTTGGAAAAATTGGTAATTTAACAGTCACTAATATTACTAGCAATATGACATGTTGATCTTCTTCATATGATGTCATTCTTTAAGTTCATGGCTTAGTGAGTTCCACAGTATATTTTTCTCATCACATCAGAGGCACACTGCACTTCATCTTAACATGTTTTAAGTCTAATGCTTTAGCTATAAATCTTAAATAGTCCTATTTTTGTCTTATATAGTGAGGAAGTCCTCGCTCGAATGTGTATTGGTCAAAGGTCGAGTTGAACTTCAGTAGGACTTCAACAGATGAAAGCTTAAATACTCTTTAGACTGTCTATATTATCACTGGAAAAGGCTTCTTGCCTGAGTATGATGGAAATTTAGTGAACAAGCTTTTGAAATGAGATTATTATGTGTTAGTTGATTTTTTTCATTTTATTAAGGAGCTGAATGTCAGCTGCCAGATGAGTTTATATTCTAGTTTTTAATTAAAATAAAGGAAAATAAATTGCTATACTGCTGTAAGGAGTGCCAATTAACACAATAAATAGTTATGCATCAAGAGGGGACTAGAAAGGAAAAAATAAATAAGGAATTGTTTTACTCAATGGAGTTGAAAAAATCAGGTTTCAAATTCTGCCTATTAAATATTCTACACGGGAATAGGGTCAGAATGACAAACATTTGAATTGGAATACCAGAGTTGACTACGTTTCATCTGCATGTTTTTCCTTGAAGCCTTTAGCTTTTAGATTAATTTTCCAGATTGGTTAGAGGCTGTAGCTGAAAAGCTTGTTTTATAATGTGCCCATCCTTTTGCTAATACCAAAATGTAATTCATAGTAGAAATATTGGTTTAAACAGAGGTTTATAAAAAACCCAGTATATTACAAGATTGAAGTAGTGTATCTGAAATCTGAATAACCAAAGTTTCTTTTTAAGTCAACAATTGTCCTTGGAGAAACATTAGCATTTTTCAGATCATTCTCTATTACAAACTAAGACTCCTGATTTGGTTAAAATTATCACAAAAGTCAATCAAAAGATGAAATGTACATGGAAAAGCTTCCTATGGATACTGAATATGCTTCCCCTGTGTGGTTCTAGCCTTCTGGGATGCCTAAGCTTTACGAGATTTTGACTCTTGAGGATCACAACCTAGTGACTATTATCAAGAAGCTTGTGCCTGCTAGTATGGGCAAAGAAACTTCAAAAGTGATTCCCCAAGAGGCATTCCTACTTGAGCAGATTTTTGAGTGTTTTCTATGTGTCTTTGTCTTTCATTTGGAAACTTTTTAATGTACTTTGAGGCATTTGTGGCACCTTATCCTTTTTTTCCCTTTCTTCAGATACAGACACTTCTGACCGAGAAAGCCAAATTGGAGAAAGACCTTAGAATTTTAAATGATAAGCTTTCTTCAGCCCTCTCTGAGTGTGACGCTAAAGATGAACTTGTGAAGGACCATGCAAAGATGGCGCAGGAAGCAATTGCAGGTGATATACTGTGGTTTTTCCCCATTCTAGATTCCCTTGTACTTTGCAGGGAACTTATTGGCTGCATTGTGTACTTTTATTGAAATAAAATTTTGGAAAAATTGTACTTTAATTTATATAGTTTTTGGGGTGATTTTAAATTAAACCTTGGAGTTTCAAATCTTACACTTAAAACCTCTGACTCTCTCAATTGTAATGAAAATCGCCTTCTGTCAAATTTTCCCTTATTGACGTCTGAGCACATGAAAAATTGTAAATAGTGTGTTTTAGAAAGATTAATATCGGACCCTCAACTTAAAATGATGTTGTTTTGGAACTTATTAAAAAAAATCCTAGCAACCAAAAAAAAAAAAAAAAAAAGAGAAAACACTTTCTCTTCTCCTCTTCCTCCTTTCCTTTCTCATTGCTGACCCATTCTTCTCTCAATTCCACCCATTCATCTCTCAATTTCCTCATTCTGAGGAAGACCATAGCCAACCAAAGTAAAGTTGCAGAAGGTTCAGATGTATCCTGGGGCAACATATTAGGATGCTGCCACTTCTGTGACCATTTAAAATCTAAACAGTAAACCCCCACCCCCCCTTATACCCAATCAGTACACAACAAAATGTTGAATGCTTTTCACAATTGCTTTACTCCATTTCCCAATTCTCTTACGACAAGAATCACCATATCATTAGAATAATGGGAGGTTCTCCAGACTGAGATGATTTTATTTCTCTCACTCTCTCTCTCTCTCTCACACACACACAATTCTTATCGTTCACTTTGATACATTGTCGTTTTGGCTATGGATTTCGCTTTCTGTTTGTTTTCCAAGAAAATTAAAGGCAAAGAAAAGAATGTTGAATTTTTCATTTTTCTAACCGATGTTGTTTTGGTTTTGGAATAACTGGCAGCTGGCTGTGTATGTGTTATGTTTTATGGTCAGTGATGGTGGCCTTGGTTTAGCAATGAGTTTTGGGTGAGGCAGATTGGGCTTGGTTGGTTTTGAGTGAGGTGGCGCATGGGAGTTGTTGTGAGGCCCTTAGGCCAGTTGGTGTGGAGATGATTGGCTGTTTGGGCATTTGATGTGCCTTTTCTTTTGGGGATGGAGCCATAGATGTGTTTTGATTGTGGTGGTTGTGAAATTTTTTTCCCTGTTTGGGCATTTGATGTGCCTTTTCTTTAGGCACAAATGACATTGTTTTTAAGTTAAGGGGGTTATGTGTGCTTGCCTCTTGGACAGCATTATGGGAAAACTGGACGGGCCCATTTTTTTTATGGTTGAGAAAGTATGTGGTTTTAAATGCAAGATTTGAGACTCTAGGGTTTTTGTTACCACTTAGGTTAAAATGTAATTTGTCTTAAGATTATTCATGCATAACAAAAAAGTTATGGGTTGCAAAATTACCACTCACCTTATGATATGCACTTGGTTAAATTATGTCTTCATATGACAGCAAAGTGATCCTTTGCTAAATAATTTTTATGTAGGCTGGGAGAAGGCAGAAGCAGAAGTGGTGTCTCTAAAGCGAGAATTAGAAGAAGCTTTACTGCAGAGGGTAGTTGGTGAAGAAAGATTAGCTCATCTGGATGCAGCACTTAAAGAATGTATGCAACAGCTACGTTTTGTTCGAGATGAGCAGGAGAAAAGAATTCATGATGCTGTTATGAAGACATCAAAGGAATTTGAAAAAACCCAGGCAGTTTTAGAGGAGAAGTTATCAGAGACAAGTAAAAGGCTTGCCAAAATAGGTGTTGAAAATTCTCAGCTTAGCAAGGCCCTCCTGGTGAAGGAAAAGTTGATCGAAGATGTTAATAGACAGTTGACTCAGTTGGAGGCAGATTTTAGTGCTCTAATGACTAGATTAGAATCCACAGAGAAAGATAATGCTTCTTTTAAGTATGAGGTTCGAGTGCTTGAGAAGGAGCTTGAAATCCGAAACGAGGAGAGAGAATTTAATCGTCGAACAGCTGATGCATCACACAAGCAACACCTAGAGAGTGTGAAGAAAATTGCAAAGTTAGAATCAGAGTGTCAGAGGTTGCGTCTCCTAGTCAGGAAGCGTTTGCCAGGTCCTGCTGCTTTAGCAAAAATGAAAAATGAAGTTGAATTGCTGGGAAAGGATTCAGCTGAAATGAGGAGGAGAAATTTGAATACAACGGGTTTCATGGTTGACTCTGCGATTGATAACTCTCCCGAGAATCCCAATAGAAAGATTGGTTTTCTGACTGAGCAACTATGTGCTATGGAAGAAGAAAACAAGAATCTCAAGGAAGCCCTTCATAAAAATGCAAATGAACTCCAAATCTCAAGGATCATGCATGGTCGCTCAGCTTCCAAATTATCTCAAGGTGAGTTGCAGCTTGAAGAAGTGTCAAAAGGTCAGACAATTATGGAGCTAACAAGGAGTAGTCGTATGTCTCATGAGCTCTCTCTGGCATCAATTTCTGACATTGGCAGTGATGATAAGGTTAGCTGTGCTGAATCATGGGCTTCTGCTTTGATTTCAGAACTGGAGCACTTTAAAAATGGTAAACAAAAGGGGTCACCATCATCTAAAACTGTTGGAACTGCAGACATTAATCTGATGGATGACTTTGTTGAAATGGAAAGATTAGCATTAGTATCTGTAGATAAACCTTTTGGAGATTCTCATGCTTCTCAGCCCTTGGAAACTGAGTTAAATAAGGATTCTTCAGAGTTAAAGGGTAGGGAGATAGTTCCAATTTCTGACTCTGAATCTGGCTTCATTGTGTCAAACCAGGAAATCAGGTTCAAAGATACATTAATTGGTAAAGTTCCTGGTTGGCTGCAGGATATTCTGAAAGTGGTTTTGGAGCAAAAAAGTGTTACACAGAGAGACCCTGATGAAATAGTTGAGGATATTAGAGCAGCTTTGGTGTATATAAATTGTTCAAGCCCCAGAGAAGTTGTTGATGCAAGGAAAAGTTCAAACAATCCTGATGCATCTAATTCCCCACATGTAAATGGCTACATCTCATGGAAGCCATCAAAAAAACATTCTGTGATGGATTCACCTGGTGGTGTATCTCACGTTGATGTCTCATTGACAGAAAAGAGCAACCAGCAGTTGCACTCGGATTTGGGTAAGTCGATAGGCAAACTAATTGAGCTTATTGAAGGGATCAGTTTGCCATCTCTGGATTATGATAACCCTGAGGCCTTGTCCAGAAAGGATGGGAACATTTTCTCCAACAACAATTTAGAAACACCTACAGGGTACATGGCGCGGGTTTTCCAGTGGAAAACTTCTGAACTCAGTGCTGTTTTACAGCAATTTATTCATAGTTGTTATGATCTGTTGAATGGAAAGGCTAACATAGACAAATTTGCCCAAGAAGTAACTACTGCTTTAGACTGGATTATGAATCATTGCTTTTCCCTACAAGATGTTTCAAGCATGAGGGATGAGATTAAAAAGCATTGTGATTGGGATGAATCACGAAGTGAAAGTGAAGCAGAAGTTGGAACGATTGGTCATTTTTTTGAAGCTGATAAACTACGTGTTCCCAGAGAACAGTCATCATATTTGCCTATGATTGCTGCTTCAAACAGCCATCATATTCATATGGAAGAGCTTCAATATAATGTGAGGGAAGAAAATAGGAAACTGAGAGATGAAGTTATGAATTTGGAATCTGCAAAGAAAGACTTGGAAGGGAGGCTTTGGTCTGCTACTGAAAAGAGTGAATCCCTGATGAATAAACTTCTTGAATCAGAAAAAACCATTGGAGACTTGCAAACAGAATTGGAAACTCTAAAAGAATCGAAAGGAAGGATTGAGGATCACATTGAAGGCCAAAAGTTGATGAATGAAGATCTAGACAGACAACTTGCAGCAGCCAGAGTGGAATTAAATGAGGCTTGGCATAAGCTTTCATCACTAGAGGTGGAGCTGGATAATAAAAATAGCTGTTGTGAAGAATTGGAGGCCACATGTCTTGAACTGCAGCTCCAGCTTGAAAGGTTCTTTATTTTTCTAATGATTTTAATTCCTTGAAATATAATGACTATCACTTCTATTTTTCTGAATTATTAAGATATGCCTTGTATCTGATATATTTTCAGCATTACAAAGAAGAAAAGCCCGCAGCATGACCTCAATCAGGAAGAAAAGCAACTTCGGACTGTAAGTTCATACAGTGTTCCTGATACTAAGGTTGTGGGGAAATACTTTTTATTTTTGTTTGCAGTGTTACAATCTATTAATTATTTGATAACTGAAGCTGTCTCACTGTAGATGTTAACACTCTTTGAATTTTTTACATACGTATTTCACTAGCATTTGCAATGTTGAAAGGGTATTTGACCATCAAAATTTTCTTGTTGCATATAGAGAATATAATCGGACAACAAAATTACCTTGTTTTTATTAACAAATAATGTGCTTTTCCTACTAGAGCATAATGTGTGAATTGTTTGAGATTTTTTTTTGGATAGATAATTAGAGTAATATTATTGATGAAAAGAGAAAGGAAAAATACAAATTGTTCATGATGATGAACACAGGTAAACATCAAACAACAAAGAAAAAGAAATCAAGAGGCTATTCTAAGAGAAACCATAAACTCTGAAAGAGATGAACAATCTGTAAAACCCCAGCACCTAGACTAATAATAAAGACTATGTTGGCATAGAACTTTTAACTCTTTCAATGTCTTCTCAGTGTTCTCAAAGTAGCGATGATTTCGTTCCAACCCATACAATCCGCATCAAACAACTGGAATCAAATTCCAAATATTTGAAGTATGATTCCCAAGCCAATGATGCCAACAAAATAACAACCCCACCACAGAGCTTGGTGTGACCCATTGAATGCCAAAAACTTGAAGCATAAAAACCCATAAAAACCCATAAAGAGCGTTCAACTGGACAGTGAAGAAGTAAATGGTCCACAGATTCCCCATTACAATGACACGCTATATTGATTTGCCAATGAGCAACCCCTAAGTATGAGATTATCCAAAGTAAGAATCCGACCACGAGCAATTGTCCACAAAAAGAAGCCGCTCTTTTAGTAACCTTAGTTTTCCAAACACCCTTCCAAGGGAACAAAGAATTCTGAGCATCCCAGATCTCATGGTAGAAAGACCAAGGGTCAAAGTTACCATTTCCTTTAAGGCGCCAATAAATAATATCACTCCCTACACCCTGAGGAATACGAGATTAGATAAAATCAAGAAGAGAATAAGCTGCATCTAGCTCTCAGTCTTGAAAATCCCTATAAAATCTCAATTCCAAACTCTAACATTTCCCCCCTCCTGAAGACACAAAACATAAAAAATACAAGCTTTCTTGTCATCTGAGAACTCATAAAGCTCAGGATAGAGAAATTTAAGGGTGTTGTCCTCAACCCACCTATCATGTTAGAAGAGGATATGAGTACCATCACCCACTACGAAAGACAGATGCTTAGAAAAGTTCTCCCACCCTTCGTTGCTTGAGCTTGTTTTAAATTTTCCTTGTACAGAAAATGAATTAAATTGATCAATGCTGTATGAATCCTTACATGTGGGAATTACCTGCAGAAAAAAACTAAGTAGCTGAAAGGATTGGCATTGAACTGAACTTCTCAAACTTGATTTCTCCATATGATTAACACCATAGAAAATAAACAGAATCTATGTCATCTGCTAGGTCTGCTGTACACCTGCCTTTTATTATATTAGGGCAGAAGGAGTGTTGAAAAGAGAGGACTTCATGTAAAATATAAATAAATGAAGGCAGAAAAAAAAAACCTACTGTAATGTATTCAATGAGTATCACTCTGACCAATGCCATTGTAATTTAGAAAATTTTGAAGAGTTGCTTACTAGTGCTTAGTTACATTTTACACATCTTACTTGGTTTTGAGTGAGGGGCTGTTGATCAATTGTGCAGGATTGGGAGATCACAACTGCTTCAGAAAAGTTGGCAGAGTGCCAGGAGACTATCCTAAACCTGGGCAAGCAATTGAAGGCATTAGCCTCACCAAGGGAAGCAGCCCTTTTTGACAAGGTCATAGCTAACCCCACTGACACAATTGTCACCACCACTACCACAGCCCCAACCCCACCCAAGGACAGGAGCATGAACCAGCACTCCTCTCTACTCGATCAGATGCTAGCAGAGGATGATGCTGCAGCTAAAGTAAGATCTCCAAAGATCAAAGAAATCAATGGCAATTCCACTATAAAAGACATTGGGTCATTCCAGCATCTTGAAAAAATTCTTGTTATAAATGGTGTTAAACATGAGGATGACAATGCTACGGGCGGTTCTTTGGCAATTGTGCCTAGCAAGAAACGAGGAGGTGGGAATTTGTGGAGAAAGCTATTGTGGAGAAAGAGAAAAGGTAACAGTAAGAAAACAACTCTTCCGTTTGCCCCATGACAACATCACAGTACTGATAAGGTGATGGCAAGCTTGGTGATCAGTGTTCAAATTTTTATTTTTATTTTTTATCATAGTTTTTCGATTTGTTGTAAAGGAATTGGGAATTAATAAGTCTTGGCTGTTATTAAACATATGAGAAAGAGAGCGAGAGTGAGAGTTTTGCATGTTGTGTGTATTAATGTTGTATATAGAACTGATGCCAGGACATTATAAGGTTTACTGCATATTGAAGATGTTCCTAAAGGTGATAAAATTGACATGGGCCAAGTTTAATTATCAGGATCCTTTTTGTTTTTTGAAGAGTTGGAACTGTTTCAACCAAATATAAGATTTTGAGGACAAACAATTTGATCTTCGATCTCTAAACTTTTTCTTTTCTTTTCTCTCTTATTTTATTTTATTTTTAAAGGGAGCGATAAATTAAGTGAAGACTTAGTCAGGTTCAACATTGCTAGCACAATGCCTATCATGGGCTATACCCAAAGCATCCAAGCTTAGGCTACACTTAAAGCATCCAAGCTTAGTAACTTACATATATCAGCAGGGGAAACAAGCAAAAAAAAAAAAAAAATTATTCGGTTTGAGTTTAGCTCCCCTTCTAACGAGCATCGGCACGCTTGTTGGCCTCCCTAAAGCAATGCTTTACCCTTGACTGGGGTATCCTGCTGAATGGTGTCCTGTTTTCATTAATTAGTGGGAGGTTACAACTAGAAGAACAAGAGTCTAGGGTAAGATAATCCAAAAATATTTTAGCATCTAGCTCAATTTTTTACAGAATGGTATTATAACGAAGGCACAGAAGAAGACCATCCCTCAAAGCCCATAGTTCAGCAAGAACACTGTTACTCCTATGGCTTATGCAAATCCTTTGATCCACTCACCATTGTGATCTTGAATGAGTCCACCGCCAGCCAGACTGGAGTGCCCAGTGAAGAGCCATCAATGTTGAGCATAAACCAATAAGAGGGTGATATTTCCCAGCTGACATTTTGTAAGTATCTTAACTCTTAAGGACCTAATAAGGGAGTGTTCTTGAGCTTTGTAAAAAGTCTCTAACAGGGAGCATAACATTAGGACCTTCCTTTTTGCATACCAGGTTGTTTCTCTGTAAACATAAACTCCAGATGCCAAAGAGAAAGATCAGTCTCCAAGGGATAAGAGAACCCTGGCAGAGTGCATTGCTGCAGGAATTCTTTTTAATCCAAAGGAGGAGGCTTGGTTCACAAAATTCACAGTGAGAACCTGGAATTCCGCTACCCAACCAAAAGGAATTTGCACAGGGGTAGGCTCTCAGCACATCAAGAGCTGTTTCTGGTGCAGCAAGGTACCTCTCACAGTTAGAATCTATCTGCCTTTGTTAACCAGCACAACTTTTATCGGCAAGCAAGATATGTAGCATCTCAGCACAGAAGTTTTAATCTTTGGCAGAATGTCCAGTGACTAAATCCCTTTACCTTTAAAAATATTTGGTTGATGGACATTCCCAACATCAATGGAGTATATATTCTTGGGGTCAAAGGCCCCGTTGGAGGAGGAATCCCAGAGAATAGTGTCTTCACAGATACTTAAACAGCTAAGAGAAATAGCATTAATGCATATTTTCAAAGGTATAGCCATATGGGGAACTCAAAGGAGAGAGTTGAAGTCCCATGTCCCATTAGAAAATCCATATTAAACCAGCAGCCTATTTCCATCACACCCCAGGCATTAAGAAGCCCTTCAATAAGTTTTCCCAGCACACCTTGTTTACAGCATGCACGCCAGAAGCTCAGACTGCTGTTGTTACCAGTCTTCCATCTACTGTTGTTTACACCAGCAGGCATGTCACTGAACTTAGTTCCTTAATTTAATCACCCTATTTGGGTTCACAACCAAGAGCTTAGCTAGTTCGCTTAAGTAATTTAAGATACTATAGCATTCTTTTTCTTTACATCTAGTAGGGATTGGCCATTAGTCTGCCACCTAATGCAATCATCTGATCATCAATTGAAGCTTTAAAAAGCTTCCTTTCCAATACAAAGAAAATAGATAACGATGCTCTGTAAGTCCAAAATTCGAAAATATTTCAATATTTTGATTCCCCTTTGCATTCAGAAACAAAAATGACATCTAAATTCTAATCTTATACGGTATATTGGATAGCTTACAGAAAAAAGGCTTTAGAAAATTTTTTTCCTCAAAAAGAATAAAAGAGGACAGAAGATGGACACAAGTCCCTCTTTTTTTTTTTTTTTTTGATAGGAGACACAAGTCCCTCTTTGTTCATACTCAATCTCTGTATAGTACAAATCTCGCAACATCAGGGAGTCCAGCCTCTTTATAACATTCAGCAATCCGATCCACAGAGTCGTCCCAAGTCCCTTCAACAGACGATAAATCCAACAAAAAGGCAGCTTCATCCAACGCAACCTGCACATTTGAATTATAGAAGTAGAGCAGCAGATGTAGACAAAGAATATACTTCCCTTGTGATGTTCATCTTAAAATGAATTTTCATATTGAAGTTCATGACATAGTAGCTAAGATAATAAATACTGAGATTTAATTGTAGTACCTGAGCAGGTGCCTTTCCCTTCTTAAGATCTTCTCGCTTTCCCTCTTCTGTCACCTTCTCCTTAAAGTACTCAATCTGCTCATCCTCCCATTGTGCTATTTCTGCAACTTCCTGGACATAAACTAATCAGACACATATAAATACCAGAAAAGAGAGGGAGAAAAAGAATGAAGACACTAAGAGAGAGATCTCACTTGCGAAGGCCATGCAGGAAATATCATGAAAGTGTCCATACCTGGTATTTACAGCCCAAAGTCCACCATGGTGATTTTAAAGCTCCCCTGGCAGCATCTTTCGCTTCTAGATTACGCCCAACCCTATGAAATATAACAAAAACTTTTGAGAATGAAAGCTATCCATATTGGTCAAAATTTAGGAAAAACTCATAGGAGAAGGTGATTAGAGAAAATTTTTGGAAACCTCAGCAAAACCTCTGCATTGAAAACAAATGGCCGGGCAAATCCTGGAAAATGCTCCTTCTTGGTATAAAATTCTCCGGTTACCATAGCTGAAACCTTTCATAAACCACATATAAAGAATTAACATCATATTTTCACTGAAATACTGCTTAGTTAGAAACAGTATCCCAAATCATGTGTCTTACATGGTCCCCTTCCTCAAAATGCCGCATCACTTTACGCTCTAAGATATCTGGAAACAAACCAACCTGAAAATGACCCTTTTCTTGTAAACAATTTGTTACCAATAATATAAACAACATATTCAGCTAAATAGTTTACAATTTAGACATTTCTTTCATACCTTTCTTAAGAGGTAGACATCTAGATTTGAGGTCTGAGACTTGGCATAGTCACCCTTTCTGTAAAATTTCTCCCCATCATCTGCTGGAGCTTGAAATAGCTCGTTGTTGATTTCTGGAGATTTGTTGGCATCTTCTTCAACTAGGAGTCTGTTTATAAATTGGTCTACCTGTATACAGAAGAAAGGAAAGACCAAAATGCATTTCTAGTGAATTCTAGCCAAGCCTTAATCCACAAAATTATTCATGCTTTACTTACATTCTTGGCTAAAAGCCACACTCCATGCTTTCTGACTTCCACCACCGGCATGTCCATGCTGTTGGTATCAAAGAAAATCAATAAAGCAAAAACAAAATAAACCAAACAAAGGCGGTGAAAAATATTGTAATCATGTATACCCAGGTGGAGCTGTAGGCCATCTCAGTAGAGCAGTTACAGTTCCTATTAACAAGGCAATCACACAACAGCTTCAACTCAAATATTTCTCAGGAATATCCAACGCCAAACATATGCAAATGCAATGCCTTAGCCATACCAGAGCTGTTTTTTGACAGTGGAATGGCAAGGGGGATTAACCCTTGCTTGGCCCCAGGAGACAAAATGGATTCACCTATTACAAAGCAAGAAATGTGATAGATCACATTAGGATTCTATTAGCTATGAGAAAACTGAACAAGAAGCACTTACCACTTAAAAAAAAAGGTATAGAACATGTGGGACAAATGTTGGTCAATGCATGGTATTTGTGCACTGTAAAAAAAGAATATATCTATGCTGAATCCAGATTTGTTGTCTCCCTGGATGCTAGGACTATTGATTGCCGAAGTTCATGACTGGAATATCAAGGACAGTGAAAACTCAAAGACACGAAAAGCCTCTTGTTGCATAGTGTTAGGTTTTAGATTGGCAAATTCCATGACAATGTAATAATCAATGATTGTGTTATACAATGTTCAAGCTCAAAGTGTGAAAATGCAGCTCGAAGAGGACGTTCTGTCAGTATTTTGACTGCCATTCGATCAATTGAAATCCAAGTTTTGACATACATTTGATCGCTTCTCGATTGATCAAAAGAAGATTTTCAACAGCTCTTGATCACCACTTGATCGATCAGAAATCGCATTGACTCTAATGTGTTTTAATTTCTGAAGTCGGCTGCCTTGGTTTTTGTACACTACTTGCATAAAATATAAAAGGCCCGTTATAAATTTGAGTTCATAAGGTTTTTGGAGGCTATAGCAGTGCACCATAAAGAGAGATATTCTAAGCCTTAATTGTATAACCCATGAGTTCAGAAAGCTGATTTGGCAATGGTGTTGCTGCCATATTTGTGATCAAAATTGAAGTCACAAAACCAACAACCCAGTGTGTCATTGAAGTATTCAAGCCTTCAAGGAGGGTCCTTGGAGTCAGTCAGAAATTCTGGTCAATTATGGACAGGTCATTCGTCAAAGATTCCATGTATGAAGAGTTCAGACATTCCAAAACTGGTGTGGGCAGCATCAGTAAGTTCATCTATTGGTTGTAGTGTCTAGGGTATTTGAGGAGTGTCACCCTTGGATTGTTTTTTTACTTTGGAGTTGCTCTCCATTGGTTTTCACTTCGTGATTGGTTCTGCATGGCATCTATCATTTATTAATTTATTTACAGATTTGGTACTTGCTGTGGTTGTGATTAAATTGTTAAACTTGTGATCATATAATTAATTGGTAAATAATTAATTAATATTCTGCCTAATCGAATTGGGGTCTAAACCAATCCTTTTCACATGGTTTTTAAGACGAGCAAAAGTTGTACCACTAAACATGGCAGAAATTGGATTCCTCCATTGAATGCACAGGGAAAAGGAAAGCAATATTGGTTCATTTGGATAGACAAGAAAAAAAAAAGATTTCAATTTTTAGTTTAAATGACTTAAAATGTTATTTGGATAAAGGAATTTAACGAGAAGGCTTTGGATTTCAATATTGGGTTTAAATTACTTGAATAAAGTATGAAATGATAGAAGTTTTTATATAGATGAATTTTATGATGGGATTTGGAGATTTATTAATATGTGGATTTGAAACTACTAGGAGCAAGAAGTCATTTTAAATCAATAAAATCACTAAGTATTTTTCTTTTAGCAAAACACTTATTATGTGTTGTTAAATTCATATGAAGCAATTTATACTAACAATTGTTCTTCAAATCCATTGATTTTAAATCCTCAAAATCCAAATGCAAACTATGGGAATTAGATAAATCTCAGAACATAATATCAGGCATTTGCCTTCTGAATAGCTTTCTGAGAGGCTCTGCACTTCAATTACAAAGCACTCAACTCAGTACTCTAAAACATTTTGCAACCATAATTTCTGAGCACATTTTATTGAAAGTAACATATACACACACACATAGCCAAAGACATCAAAAACCCAAGTGACAACAAAGCATAAAGATATTACCAAGTTCTGAAAAATCCAGGAACAAGAAGAAAAAAAAAAAAACATGGAACAAAAAAAGACCCACCTTTGGTCTTAAGCATTCTTAACAAGTGACACAAATGCTGTGGAGGCTGAGTCGCTGCCACATCCTTTATGAACGTTATATGGTCTGAATGAAATACCCAAATGCCAACAAATATCAAATTTTGAAGCAAGTAAATTTTTTTTTTTTTTTCAAATAATAATGAATGAATTCACATTTCACAGTCAAACTGCACATAGTACATACCTGGAGTTGGAGAGGAAGAATAGCAGCGAAGGCGAGCCCTGCCGTGACCAAGAAGTAGAGTGGGCAGAGCGGTGCCACGTGGCCCGCCATACACCACTCCACCCCCCACCTTCATTTTCTTCTTTGAGCTTACACACACTACAAATGAAATGAAATGCTCTCTACTACAAGTCTCTCTTGCTATTGGCTCAGGTTCGTTCGTCCATTTCTTTCAATCTTTTTTTATTTTTTTTTTGGGGGGGTCAGATTGGGCCTAAGAAATTGCTTATGGTTGAAAATATGAGGTACCCAAGTTTAAAGGTCCACTTACACTTCTAAATAAACCACCAAAAAGTTTCACAATTTTTGCCAAAACCCAATTAGGTGGTGAGCTGTGAGCAGTGGAAAAAAATTAGTAGGTTCATGAGAGTTTACATTTTCACCACTTACAACTTAATACATGACGAGTTGCGATAAAAATTGTAAAACTTTTTGTGGCATTAGCATTTCTCCTATATATATAGTTGTAGTTGTAATAAGGGGTGTTTTTTAGGTGCCAAATATTAAGTTTTTGAGAAAAATATTTTTAGACAAAGCTTGGTTGTAAATTTGGTTGTAGCCTATGGTTATTACTTCACTTAATATTTTTTTATTAGATGTGAATTTTGATAAATTCACCATTGAATTTCATTTTCTTGTTATATCTTTTATGCTTGCAAAATTTTGAGAAAATCAAAGTTCAATAACTATGTTATTAATCAATTGTTTAATTTGCAAGTATTTGTTGTCTAAAATTTTGTATAAAAAATAAATTTATGGTTCATATAGTAAATAACATCCAATTAGTATAATATTTGACATGTATGTTAAGAGCATAAAGAACATGTAATCTTTTTTTTTGAAAGAGTTTCAACCTATGGCGTCCGCTCCTGATGATCGCTTTTATCATTAGACCAAGACACCAATCAGTTTTTGGTGTAGGCAGGGATTGAACCCCAGATCTCTTATACAATCATCAGATATTTTACTCGTTGAGCTAACTAGAACCTACAAAAAACATGTAATCTAAATGTTAAATTTTCAAATATGGTTAAGGTTTTTTAAAGGAATTTGTAAGTAGTTTAGGCTAAAATTAAGGTGATAGCCAAACTTAGTTCAAAAAAATATTTTTTCACAAAAACTTAATATTTGGCTATTAAAAAAAAAAGAAAAAAAGAAGCCCCCTTAATGCAACTACAAGTCTCTGCTATTAACTCAGGTCCGTCCTTTTCTTTCCCTCTTTTCTTCTTTTTCATTTTTTGCTTTGGTTTAGATTGGGCCTAAGAAATTGAACATTACCCAATAATTCAATGAAGAATTAATCTTCAATATTTTTGATGGCCCACTTACGCTATTGATAAAGTAGGTCTAGTTAGGCCTATAGCGTTTTCAAGGATATAAGTACGGCTCAAAGCCCAAAAGGATTGGGTGGAGTGTTTACTTGTTCTTATTGAAGAAGAGGAGAAGATGATGACATTGAGTTAGTTAGGCCTGATTAGGATATTAGCAGCCGGGAGTTAGGCCTAGTTAGACCGGATTGTTTTCATATACGTGCACAAATTTGCTTTTTTATAATCTTTTTCTCAATACCATGCGTTGTATCCCATTACTCACAACGTGTTACATAGGTAAGTTGTGTCAAAATTTTTGATCTTAGCATTTTTTATTTTATAAACGTATAAAAATAAGTTTTTTCATAATTTTTTTTTCTAATTAAATAAATAGTAACATGTGGTTAGAGTAACATTACTTTTATTCTCGTTTGATCCAAAAAAAGAAAAAAAATATTATTTTTACATAAATTCATCACCTACCTCACTTTTATTAACACTAATTATATCATAATATTTCAACAATTATGAGAATTTTTGTCTTGCTACCAAAACCTTTTTGTTTTATCTTTTTTTGTTTAGTGAAAGTTGCATAAAATTGTTTACCAAAAAAAAGAAAGTTGCATAAAATTTAATCTTTAGATCAATAGTGATGTCAGACTTTTTAAAAATTTGTTATATAAAACTTACAAACAGATTTGTCATCAATTATTAAAAAATAAATTAAACATTTATTTACCACATTCATTACTGTATAAGTTTGTAAACATTTTATAATAAATTTATAGTAGAGTAGAATATTGATATTGATGACAATTGATCAATAGTACGTAGAAATCCCATGATGATTATTGTTACTGTTTTTGCTTGAAATTTATTAAACATCAATGAACTCTGAATCATTTCCGATAGCCTCTAATATCTCCGGCGAAAGACAAGCTTCAATGTCAATGCTACCTTGTGCCACCCCAGGAAAAACTGTGATCTTCCCATGAGTTTTGTTCCCACCACCGCTTCGCACAGCTACTGGTCTTCCCCATCCAAAGTCGTTGCCATACACATTGAACCTCGGCGAGCTGCTCGTAACCAAAGCAGTGCTAGCCATGCTACTCTCTGTGAGTATCTCAGGCTTTTCTACCCATGACTCCAAAAAGCTCCTAATTTTCTCTTCTGTGTGCAAAGCGACCATCTTGTTCATTTCCCAAGCTGCATAGCCAAGTCCACGTTTGAGTAGATCACCTGCTTTGATTGCCACAGTTCCTGCCTGCACTGCATTTCCAAGGTATTCGTCAGGCAATGGTGGGTGCAACCTTGGTCTAGCTCCTATTAGCAATCGGTAAAGGACTTGTTGATTTGGGTCAAGATTTTGGCTACGAATTACAGACCGCCAGAAATGAGCTAAGAGTGCTTGTAGAGAGGATATCCGGTTGGTGCCAATCTCTAAATTGGCCTTTGCTTTCAATCTTGCAACGTTTTCTTTTGTGAAATGGAAAACTCTTTCTTTCAATGGTGGGGGAGTGATCAAACTATCACTATCAGAGAGTTTTTTACCGTAAGGAATTTTGATTGGACAATCAATCCCTTCAAGGAAAAAACGTTGAAGGACTGGAGGTTTGGATAATTGATCAAAACCCCGAGAGATTTCAGACCAAGAGTTGAAAAAATGCCAAAACGACGTGCCATCAACAACTGTGTGGTTAATGGTGCACCCGATGAAGATGCCATCAACAAGCTCAGTGATTTGCACTCCAAGCAAGGGCTTAGAAATGCCTTCGTAGTTGCGCACACCGTTGAGTGGGAAAAACGAGTTGACAAGTTGTAGAGGGACGTAAACAGGTTCAAGGATGTCAGCAACGCTAACACCATTGGCTACAGCGTGCACAAACTGTGCTCCAGCGTTGTTGCAGTCAATGAAATAGCATATGGTGTTGTTATCCTTGTTTTCAATGGTGGCAAGGCGACCAGCAAGGGGTGTGAAGAAGTCTAACGTGAGAGATAAGGTGGTTCTAAGGTGATGGACTAAGAGAGTGATTTCTGATTCTGACTCTGACTCTTTGGCTTGTGAGGTTTTGGGGTTGTGGAAAAGGAGTCCTTTTTGGATGGGGTCTACTAGAAGGAGCTGGAGATCCCATGGATTTAACTCAATTCTCTGAGTTGGGTGCTCCAGTTTGTGACTCGCGGCTTTGACAGTACTCGTTGAGATGAGGCGAATGCCTGCCATGTTAGTTTATGCAACTGCTTTCTCCGTGCACAAGCATGAGCTAATATGCAAGAGAAGTGCTGCGGAGTGTTATTACTTCTTATTGTTAACAAGGTATTATTTGAGGTTGGTTGTAAAAATATTATAAACATATATAACATTTTTTTTTATTATAAAAAGGGGGAGAAAGTATATCTATTTTAGCTTCTCCGTGTAGCCGCTTATCTATGTAGCACCAATCGTGTTTTGACACTAAACATTTTTCTGGCCAAAGAAATTGGATTTCTAAAAAGGTTAGCAGATATTGCGTGTTTCTTTCTATCTTCATTATTTCTTTCCCACGTTAGCAATTTTGGGACTACTACTTTGAACTTTTATTTTCATCTAGCTATCTTTAGAGCATCCGCATCAACGAGGGTAAAGATATGTATAATATAAAAACTATCTAAATTCACACAATTTTTTTTCAAAATTACCTACATTAGTGGGGGTAAATATGTGTATATTTACACACTTGCTATAGTAATTGTGGAAATGTACACGGTTACTGTAGCTATGTATAACAATATTTTATTATTTTTTTTCTCTCACCATTCATACTCTCTCTTTCACCACTCACCAACCCAGCAAAAGATACCTAGAACAAACACAACATCCCAACGAACATTGCAATCCAGCAAAAGAAGAATAAAAGAAGAGGAGGAGAAACACTTAACCACCAACCCAACACCACCCAATCACCACCACTGCAACCCATTTCAACAGTTGATAATCCACCACACAATTGACCCAAAATCAATAGAAAATCAAATCAAACCATCAGAATACCCAACTCAAAATCAAGCCAAACCTACCAGATTTGCCTTGATGCTGCCGTCGTGGATCTGCCTGGATCTGCTTGCTTCCGCTGCCGAATTTTTTGCCATGTGTGAGTTTTGGGTTTGATATATGAGAGAGGAAGAGAGTTTAGAGAGTACCAAACCTCTTGGGTTGAGACATGAGAGAGGAAGAGAGTTGAGGGAGTCCTAGAGGCAGAGAAGAATTGGGAGAGAGAGGGGGAAACATGGTTAAGACTTTTTGATAATCACACGGTTGAGACTTGAGATTAGGTTAAGATATAAAAGATATTAAAAATATAGATATTAATAAAATAACAATTAAAAATATTATTTAAATAGAAAAATTATGAAATAGATGAACTGATGTGAGTGCTTTGGAAAAGTGGTAGTGTAAAATAAAAAAAAGTAAGTTCTTAATGTAAAATAGACGGAAAAATTTGGCCCAACTGATGCAGTTGCTCTTATTACCATGGATCCAGTTAATATTTGCCTACATTAATAATTCATTTTAGTAAAATTTTTATTAAAAATTGAAAAAATTAATTATTTTTTATTTCCCATCATATTTTTTAAATAATTTATTAATAGATACCCTAAGAATATATATCAATAAAACCCTACTATTATTTGTATAATACATGTCTATCGGGAACACCACTACTTTGTGATCTGTTTACGTTTCTCTAAAGCTTAGGGTAGTTCTCCATATGCTCTAAAATCTGATGCAACTCCTTTCGCTATTGAATAAAGGGTTGTAGATGCACAATTTGTACCCGGACCCAAACGAGTGATGGACTCAGGCCCAAAGAGTCTTATACAATGAAATTTGTAGAGTATGGGTTTGAAACCTAGGTTAGGGATATTGGAAAGTTGAAAAACAGGCTAGAATGCTGCAGGCTAGAGTGTTATTACTTCTGATTGTTAACGAGGTATTATTTAAGGTTGGTTGTAAAAATATTATAAACATATATAACATTTTTTTTTTTATAAAAAGGGGGAGAAAGTATATCTATTTTAGCTTCTCCGTATAGCCACTTATCTATGTATCACCAATCATGTTTTGACACTAAACTTTTTTCTGGCCAAAGAAATTGGATTTCTAAAAAGGTTAGCAGATATTGCGTGTTTCTTTCTATCTTCATCTAGCTCTCCTTAGAGCATCCACATCAACGAGGGTAAAGATGTGTATAATATAAAAACTATCTAAATTTACACAATTTTTTTTCAAAATTACCCATATTAGTAGGGGTAAATATGTGTATATTTACACACTTGCTATAGTAATTGTGGAAATGTATACGGTTACTGTAGCTGTGTATAACAATATTTTATTATTTTTTTTTCTCTCACCATTCATACTTTCTCTTTCACCACTCACCAACCCAGCAAAAGATACCCAGAACAAACACAACATCCCAACGAACATTGCAATCCAGCAAAAGAAGAATAAAAGAAGAGGAGGAGAAACACCCAACCACCAACCCAACACCACCCAATCACCACTACTGCAATTCATTTCAACAATTGATAATCCACCACAAAATTGACCCAAAATCAATAGAAAATCAAATCAAACCATCAGAATACCCAACTCAAAATCAAGCCAAACCTACCAGATTTGCCTTGATGCTGCTGCCGCAGATCTGCTTGCTTCCGTTGCCGGATTTTTTGCCATGTGTGAGTTTTGGGTTTGATATATGAGAGAGGAAGAGAGTTCAGAGAGTACCAAACCTCTTGGGTTGAGACATGAGAGAGGAAGAGAGTTGAGGGAGTCCTAGAGGCAGAGAAGAATTGGGAGAGAGAGGGGGAAACATGGTTGAGACTTTTTGATAATCACACGGTTGAGACTTGAGATGAGGTTAAGATATAAAAGATATTAAAAATATAGATATTAATAAATAACAATTAAAAATATTATTTAAGTAGAAAAGATTATGAAATAAATGAACTGATGTGAGTGCCTTGGAAAAGTGGTAGTGTAAAATAAAAAAAGTAAGTTCTTAATGTAAAATAGACGGAAAAATTTGGCCTAACTGATGCAGTTGCTCTTATTACCATGGATCCGGTTAATATTTGCCGACATTAATAATTCATTTTAGTAAAATTTTTATTAAAAATTGAAAAAATTAATTATTTTTTATTTTCCCATCATATTTTTTAAATAATTTATTAATAGATACCCTAAGAATATATATCAATAAAACCCTACTATTATTTGTATAATACATGTCTATCACCACTACTTTGTGATCTGTTTACGTTTCTCTAAAGCTTAGGGTAGTTCTCCATATGCTCTAAAATCTGATGCAACTCCTTTCGCTATTGAATAAAGGGTCATGTTAACGGGTACTTTTAAGGTAATTGTTAATAAGTGCCCGTTTGGTTCAGTGTTTTTGGGCCTAAACACATGATTGCAATTTTAAATCAAGATTTTTTAATTTTTGGTGTTTGGTAAGATTTACAGATCGTGCGTTTGAAATTGCAATCAACCCAAAAACACGTTTTGGTAATGTACCATCTAAGATGGAATACGAAAACGCAATCTAAGCTTGCATTGTTACCCTTGCTAGTTCTGCATATTATCCCCAAATTGCCCTTGTTTTATTTTAAAATCTCAATTTTACCCAGATCTCTAACCTAAAAAAAATCTCTAACAAAAAAAAGTATCATCTCGACTTCAAAGTTCACACTGCTGCTAGCTTTTGGCTTCTTCTTCTTCTCTTTCTTCTTCTTCTTGTGTTTTGGGTGAAGAAGCAGAGCTGAAGAATAGAGACATTGGTGGGTGGAGGAAAGAAAAGACATTTGACGGGAATTGGGAAGAAACGGGTGGATGAAAAAGAAATAGAAAGAAAAAAAAAAGTGGGTTGAGTGGGATACGTGTAAGGAGATTTATAAAATTAAAAATTACAACTGAATTAGGACACAATAAATTATCACAAAATTTTTCACAATAGTTGAGGTGTCAAATATTTCATATATCATAATCTATACTATTATTTAAGGGGTTTTTCCTGTTTGGATTCCTCATTTTTTAGTTCAAAAATGCCCCTATATCCCTATGTTTAAGTAGAGATAAAACTACAGGACAATTTGGTAAAAATGCAACTCTAACTCCCACTAAACATTGCCTAAAATATAGGATCACTTTCCTGTTAATTTTTAAATTATTTTATCCACTTATAAATTAGATTTTCAAAATAAAAATTATATATATAATAAAATAAAAAACACAGTTTTTTTTCTACAAAATAGGGCCACTAAAAAAAAAGCTTCATCTCCTATTAATTTTCAAAATAAAAATTATATATATAAAATTAAAAAAAAAAACACACAAATTTTTTATCTACAAAATAGGACCACTAAAAAAAACTCATCACATGCGCGAAGCGCGTGTGATGAGACTAGTTTTTTGTCACATAAACTTTATTGTGAATTTTTTGTGAAATTGTTGTGTGCATAACTTTCATTAAGGGAAAAAAAATAATTTGAAAAAAGTTTGTTACTGTTAATAATAATGAGTATAATAATTACAAAAAGAAAAATATAAGTCTCAATAAAAACCAATTACAAAGATTTATACAACTAAAATTGTTAAGTTTTAAGATAATGATGATGTATTACATTCTAAGAAAAATTAAAAGAGTCAATTACAGTTGAGAAGTCATTAATAATAATTATTATTATTGAAAAGAATGAAGTTATTGAAACAAAAAATTCTCATATCTATATTACTATTTAAGCGACTGCACCTATTTGGACCGGATTTTTTTTTGTTTCAAAATACCCCTAGGTTTAAGTGGAGACAGAACTAAAGGATAGTTTGGTAAAAATACATGTCTAACTTGCACTAAAATATTGCCTACAAAATAAGAACACTCTTCCACTAACCCACTTCTTCAAAGTAATTATACGTTTATTGTTTTTTTTAAAAATAGAAAAATAAGTTAAACACCCCACGTTTATCCAAAAACAAATCTAAATATATATATAAAGTAGAGACAGAATTAAAAGATAGTTTGGTAAAAATACATGTCTAACTTGCACTAAAATATTGCCTACAAAATAGGAACACTCTTCCACTAACCCACTTCTTCAAAGTAACTATACATTTATTGTTTTTTTTAAAAATAAAAAAATAAGTTAAACATCCCACGTTTATCCAAAAACAAATTTAAATATATATATATGAGCTATCTATGGGTTTGATTACACCATGGTGGATATCAAAACCTAAGAAACGAACTCTAGTTTGGAAAAGTTTGATCTTGGGAGCTGAAACAACAAGACCATTGAGCTTGATGGTATTGAGGAATGCTCTTAAGTGTTTCTGATGTTGGTCCAAAGACTCTGAGAAAATGAGTACATCATCGATGTACACAATGGCATGACTGGAGAATGGATTAAAAATCAGATCAGGTGTCTATCTCACTGTTGTATACTTTTGTTTCAGATCTAAAGGTTAGATCCAGAAGTTTGAGGATAAAGGTGACTAGGTTGTAATTGTTGATTTAAACTTATAATCTAGAATTATGAATAGGTTGTTTAGAAGTTACTCTTCTACCAGCAGTAGATGTTCCCAACCCATGTCCATCTCAGATATACCAGCAGATGTAGGAATACTTAATTCAGAGTCTTATGAGTTATCCGATCTAGATCTAGACATCGGAGATTGGAATATCCCCAAAGTAGCCACCAACTAGATCTATAAGTCTTCATGGTCCTTGACGAAAGCCTTCAAGACAGATTACCATGTTAAGACCATAGAACAAGTTTATGGTATAAACAAGGAGTACGAAACGTGCTACTTGTTATCCCCTTCAGCCATTCAAAAGAATAGAGACAAATGACATAACTTCTTACACATAGGATTAGTCCAAGTCGGAGTTAAACCACTCACCAGAAGAGGTTTGAACAGCTCAATCCTCATGGCCTTTAGAGATGCTCGTCATATCAGATTCAATGACAGCCTCCTAGGAACCATATAAACCAGTCTTAGCAACGGACCCATCCATTTTAACTGTTTCCCAGATTTCACTATCTTCATCCATGATAGCACAGTTATCAAAGCCCTTACACTCAATATCAAGACCCATGGAACCCTCATGACGCAGGGAACTAGTCAGATTGCCTTGATATACAGAGTATACTACAAGTGCATGAGAACGAATATGAATGTCGGAGCACTTGATAGAAGGGAAAGAGGTGAGACAACCCCCATCCAAACCACTGACCCTAGTGCCAGGATTCAGGTCCCAAGAACCCTGAAATGGACAGAGGTCACATTCCCAGATGATTGGACTCTAGAGAATGAAAACCATACTCTACAGATCCAAAACCCAGCCCAGAATCCAAATCTAGAATTTGTCCAACAGCTAGCCGACGACATGGTTAGGTTAAGTTTTGATAGATCTAGGCTCAGCACTCCTTTAGACTATGAGTGTAGACCACCTCTGGATATATCCCGGTTTAGATCTCCAACTGATCTACATCAGCCCCATAGGCAGTCACCTATCTATCTTAGAGATAGATTTGCATCCCAGAGTAGCTCAACCAGACCTTTAGGATCACCATTCCCAAAGTCTAGAAGAGATTTAGGTGTACAGCTCCAGGGAGTTAGAACCAATTCCTAACTCACCACACCTTGCTACATAGCCAAACAAGATCCGATTGTCAATGAGGAAGACGATCGTGAACAATCCCCCCCATCCCCATCTGGAACTGATATGGAACAACCTCCAGATCAGCAAGAAGAATCTCTGAACATTTTGATCCTAAATAGAGAATTCGTTCCTGACTTAGAAGAATTAGGTAAGGAATTTAGTTCCGAGGAAAACAGAGCTAAGAGAGAAGCCTACAAAGCCAATTATACCAGAAAACAAAAAGAAAAAGTATTGGAAGCATGGACGGCATTCATGAGGGAAATATCTCGTAATGTCCCATTTTTCATATACTTTGAAAGGTATTTTGGCCAGCACAAGCAGTTTTGTGTTCTCACCAAAGCTTGGACCATAGAAGGACCTAATGCAACCAAGGAAGTTGTAAGGTCTAGCCATCCACCCCTAGAAGCCATAACCTTTAGTCATCGCAAAAAAGAAATAGTGGCCTCTCCATTCAAAATCACCACTGATAGGCACCAACTAGTCGACAAGGTGATTGAGCAAAACAACTAGACCAACCAGTGTCTAAATGTTATAGGAAAACAACTTGACAGGATAGAAGATAGGATAGAAAATAAAGTTATCCTCCAGCCAGGAAGCTCTAGTACACCTATCCAAGCCCTAGAGAAGCCTCTAGTCAAGTTACCTACAACCAGGCACACCAGCCTCAGTTATCCTAAGGAAAAAACGGCCTTAGAAATAGTTGCCCAGAAGTTAGAAGAACTAGTAAAGAAGGAACCAGCCACCCCTTCCTCAGTTAACATTTTAGACATCCAAACAGCCTTTAGTAGTTCTAGCCAAGCCTCTGACTAGGAGATAGAACAACTAGAAAACCAGTTTCAGGATTTACAGGTAAAACGGTTTTACCATCCCAACATAAATCCAACCAGCTCAACCAAGAACTGATACCCTAGACCAACACCCCCCGACCTCCAGTATGAGGAAAGGAATGTTAGTAACCAATTCTCAGTATCATCTGGAAGACTCTATGAGTGGAACATAGATGGTCTATCAGAACAGGAAATCCTAAACAAAATCCAACATATGACTATGGTAGCCAACAACTACCTAGATGAACACCGTCCTCATAAGGAAGTCGTTGAAATGATGGCTTTAGGATTCACAGGAAAACTCCTACAATGGTGGAATAACTACCTAACAGAAATCTCTAAAGAAGACATCAAGCATGCAGTTCAAAAAGATGAGGAAGGAACCCCCATCATCAATGAAGTTGAACAAGAAGTTCCTAATGGAGTCAATACCCTGATCTATACGATCATGAAACACTTCATAGGAAAGCCTAACAATATTACATCTAGGATTTACGAGCAGCTTAGTAACTTTAGATGTAAAACCTTAAGAGACTACAAGTGGTATGAAGATATCTTTACCACCAGAGTTATGCATAGGACTGATTGTAATTCTCCGTTTTGGAAGGAGAAATTCATTAATGGTTTACCAACACTTTTCAGTCAGAAAGTCAAAGAAACCCTTTGCAGCCCTTCAGGTGTCATAGATTATGATAACCTAACCTATGGAGACATCTCTAGCACCATTCGAAGTGAAGGAATGAAGATGTGCAGAGATCTCAAAATCCAAAGCCAAATCAACAAGAACAAAGCCAAGTACGAAATGTGACATTTTTGTACACAGTATGGCTTACCCTCGGTCAAACCTTCCAATAGGAAATCCAGGCACAAAGGAAAGGAATCCTTTGAGAAATCCTATAGGAAGAAAGCAACCAAGTATTATAGAAAATAGAAGTACAAGACTGATGATTTCTATAAGAAAGGAAAATCCAAGGAATCCATTCCACAAGCATCACGCAAATGCTACAACTGTGGAAAGAAAGGTCATTTCAAGGGCGAGTGTAGAGCTAAGGCCAAATCCCTTATCAATACCCTCATTAGTGACCAACCCAGCAAAAATGAGATCTTCAAGTTACTAGAACTTGACCACTCAGACAGTGAGTCATTCAGCAGTGCTAGTGACAGTGAACTCAGGTAGATATATAGGTCATCCTCTGATTCCTCTAGAACCAGTACCTCTAGTGGCCTGGATGAACCCACACCATGCAAAGATGGTTGTTGTAGGAACAAAACCATCAATGGTCTCAACAGACAAGAAGAACTTCTTTTAGACCTCATAGAGACAATAGAAGATCCTGTCATCAAAGCTCAGAAGCTTACCCTTTTCCACCAGACCTTAGTAAAGGAAACCAGCAAACCTGAACTAAAGATCCAGCAACCCAAGGTAGATTTAGAGCAAATCTACAATAGGTTTACCCAGTCCAAGAAGGAAGTTACAGTCAACGACCTTCAGAAAGAAATAAAGGAAACCAAGTCAGAAGTTAGGACTCTAAAGCAAGAATTAACCATTCTAAGAGTCGATTATGATCTTCTTAACCGGAGAATCCAAATTTTGGAAAACACTTCTCATCAAAACAATGAGGAAGGCCCCTCATTCCAGAACCCCTCTGATGATGAAGCTGATCAAATAGTTAACCCTACAGCTGACCTTATCCAAGAACCCTCAACAGGATTATTCTTAGATACCATCAGCAGGATTAACTTCCATAAATGGCATTCCAAAGTCAGGATTGTCATTAGCAGAGA
The DNA here is from genome assembly GCF_040712315.1 of Castanea sativa. Lineage (NCBI taxonomy): Eukaryota > Viridiplantae > Streptophyta > Magnoliopsida > Fagales > Fagaceae > Castanea > Castanea sativa. Next base: position 43,390,640 of record NC_134014.1, read on the forward strand.
TTTTGAATTTGAGGTCATAGCCTTAATTGATTCAAGTGCTGATCTTAATTGCATTTAAGAAGGAATCATTCCCTCCAAGTATTTCAAAAAATCCAAGGAGCGATTGACATCTGCAAGTGGCGGAAGAATGCAAATTGAATTCAATATCCCACAAGCTGAGGTTTGCCAAGGCGGCATATCCTTCATGACAAAATTTGTCCTTGTTAAAAACATGACAGATAGGGTTATCTTAGGAAATCCTTTCTTATGTTTGTTATACCCTTTCATCACAGACAATGATGGAATCACAGCCCATCCCTTTGGTCAGACTGTCAAGTTTGAGTTCATGAGAAGCCCCGAACCTTGGGAAGTCAGCTCCCTCCAAAAAGCTTCTATATCAAAAACTCTCAGTACTGTTACCATCCAATCCCCTCCATCCTATAATCAAGCCCAGAACCTTGATTAAGCCAAAATGATTAATGAGTCTTTTGACCCCAATCGGTCCCAGTCATCACCATGCATTAATCATGAAAATATTTGCATCTCTGCATCCATCAGTTTTAAAAATAAAAGGTTTTTTAACAATTATTTGAAAATCTCAAATGATCCAAACCTTTCTTGGCAGGAGAGAGAGAGAGCAATATTTAATACCACTAGTAAGTGGACAATGACTTCTTCAGCAGAGAAGAAGGGCAAGGGGAAAGCACCCGCAAGGGGCAATCCTCAAGACAAAAGACTACCAGCGGGACAGTCTCTTGTAATGCATGAAGGCGCATCCTCTACCAGCCATAGAGGATCAACATCCCTTCAGGAACTTGTCACTCCAACAGTGACATATTCTAGTGGTGATATGACTATTGTTTTACAGGAAGTTTTATCCAGGACTTTACAATTTAATGATGGAGCATACACAGACTTACCCTACTCCATTAAATGCCTCCTTGATAACCTTCACTTTGCCTACACCAGAAAAAACCAAGACCTTTTTCAAAAAATCCTCAAAGCACTAGAAATTCACCTAGTTAACCTTGAGGCTATGAATGAAGTCTTAACCAGTCAACTCTTTGGCAAAGAGGATATCCATTCAATGGATAAAATGACTATCATGGGCACTGATTATGCCAAGTTCAGTCTTAAGACTCGAGCTACTCTAAGAAGTGCCACTGCCAACTTGCCATCAGACTTACAAAATCGTATTCTGAGAGTCAAGGCTATGAACGAATCTCTGAATCTTTGGTTTAAACATTTCAAAATGTTGGTTACAACCACTATCCCTAATCCAGACGATTCAGATGATATTGATAATTTTATCATGCAAGCCAAATGGGAAGAATACTTTGGAAGCAGTTCTAGAGTATATGAAAACAGGCATCCCTTTCCAGGACTTTTGGTCAATTATGAAGACGGATTAGACGAAGAAGAAAGAGATCCTGCTTGGCTCTCACAAATGTTTGAATCCGGTTTTATCAGACTTATTAAGCTCACAAATCATGACCAAATTAGCCAGCTACCCTAGATCATCCAAAATGTTGTTAAGCAAATCAACAGCCCCTTTGTTTCTATTAGATGTTGGAGTACTCTACCAAAATGGGACAGAGATAATTGGATGGAAGTTCATCCCTCAAAGCATCTCGTCCTCATCAATGGTTTCTCTTATCAGGGCCCATGGTATGAAGGAGACACATATATTTCATACAAATACCCTAATGCCCTAGCAGAGCGCTGGAGGAATTACTTCAACAACCAAATTCTTGATATCAGCTAGGATCTATAGAAAGATTACCATTTTATAGGTTCTACAGATAGGATCTATGTTTTTGGAAGACGACCATATGACTCGGCCATCAGAAATCTCAAGAAACTTGGTCCTGATAGCCCTAGAGAGTTCCTTACGGGGAAAAAGCCTGTACATGAACCTCTCCTCTATTGCGGACTCTGCAACCATTATGCCAGATATCATGAGCACAATTGTGATGATGATTCCCCATGGGATCCCTACGATGGATATCCATTAGATGCTCCTGATACTGACTAAAACATCCTGACCAAGCAACTCAAGATAAGATTCCAATCCCGGTTACTATTCAAAATCAGCATCAGCCACTGATATGAACAGTACCCGCATCATGAACAGTACTAGCACCCAGCAGATTCCCCGACAGGTTACTATTCATCCAACAGCGACCGATGAACAGTACTTCGGAAAAGCAGGGGGACAAGTCACTATTCATGGAACAGTAAAAGTTACTGTTCACAGACATAATCATTCAGAATCACTGTTGCTTTCAGTGGAAAGAGTTTTCACCTTCAGTAAAAGCAATTCACCCTCCGTGATTCCAGCAGTCTTCATATGGCATCCAAGGCTCCCTCTAGTCTATATAAGGTAGCCACTTCTCCATTCTGAAGAAGGACCAATTTTAGGAGCAACTTCAGCAACTCCAAAATTCCCTCACTCTTCCATCCAAGAGTTTCTCAGCTTTACCTTCTCTTTACAACCTTTAGCATTGTAATCAGATGACTCAATTTTATTTTTGTAATACCCTAGCCGATATTTATCACTGTAACCATATGGCCTCAGCCTGCCTTTATCTGTATTTTCCGCACATGGCCTCAACCGACCTTAGCCTGTAACTTACCCCCTTTTGGTATCAGAGCCAAACACCGGGAAAACCCCGTGGTCAGAGTTCTCACGCTCCGGACGAGGAGTAAGGAACAACTCTTGTATGACCGGCGCTCTTAAGTGTGTGTTTTGGCGGTACCAGGTTAGATCCTCACGTCGGCATGAGTTCTAAAGGCAGTGCTGACGACGGGCCAAGCGGGGTGGCGACGCCTTGAAACGATAGGTATGCCTACCCGTTTAAGCCGTGTTTAGCCTTTTGGTATCAGAGCCAAGTTTGGCCCGGTCGGAGTTGTAAGTTACTGTTTATCATTCAATCAAGTTGGTCGGCACTGCCGCCATAGTTATCCAAATATTTTGGCATTATAATTATTTTGAATTATTTTATGGATATATCTCTCATACCCCATATTTTGTTTTACATCTATTTCATGATAACTCTTCCATTCCCATTTATTTATTTCTTCGTCTGCTATTATTTCATCATCTTCTTTTACATCTGCAAATGGTAGGCTGAGCCTCCTTCTAACCATTCTATTTGTTATCCTGTGATTATTTGTTCAGATTAACCTTTGCTTCCCTGTTATCCCGATTCTTCCTATTTTTGTGTTTAGCCCTAACGTTTGTTGCAGAATTATATACCTGTGAGATCTGTTAACCAAAGTCTGTGTGGTCTCTAAACCATAAGTGGCCGAAAATCTTCCTGGTTTTGGTTTGGTCAGCCCGTGTTAGCCGAGGGAAGGTGTTGAAGGGTGGTCCCCATTTTGGAGGAGAGTACGGTAGGTGTGAGTTCACAGATCAAGTGTTTATCTCACTGTTGTAATTGTTGATTTAAGCTTATAATCCATAATTATGAATAGGTAGGAGCAACTCCAAAATTCCCCCACTCTTCCATCCAAGAGTTTCTCAGCTTTGCCTCCTCTTTACAACCTTTAGCATTGTAATCAGATGGTTCAATTTTATTTTTGTAATACCCTAGCCGGTATTTATCACTGTAACCATATGGCCTCAGCCGGCCTTTATCTGTATTTTCCACACATGGCCTCAACTGGCCTTAGCCTGTAACTTACCAAATCTCTGCTAATGACAATCCTGACTTTGGAATGCCATTTATGGAAGTTAATCCTGCTGATGGTATCTACGAATAATCCTGTTGAGGGTTCTTGGATAAGGTCAGCTGTAGGGTTAACTATTTGATCAGCTTCATCATCAGAGGGGTTCTGGAATGAGGGGCCTTCCTCATTGTTTTGATGAGAAGTGTTTTCCAAAAGTTGGATTCTCCAGTTGAGAAGATCATAATCGACTCTTAGAATGGTTAATTCTTGCTTTAGAGTCCTAACTTCTGACTTGGTTTCCTTTATTTCTTTCTGAAGGTCGTTGACTGTAACTTCCTTATATATATATATATATATATATATATATATATATATATATATATATATATATAAACTAAAGGACAATCTAGATTGTTTTTGTTCTAAAATACCCTTACATTCTTATATTTAAGTAGAAACAAAACTAAATGACAATCCGGTAAAAATAAAACCCTAACTTCCACTAAAACATTGCCTAAAAAATAGGGTCACTTTCCTATTGATTTTCAAATTTATTTATCCACTTATAAATTATATTCTCAAAATAAAAATTGTATATATAATAAAAAACATAATTTTTTTTTTGCTACTACCACTAAAAAAAAAAAAACTCATCTCACGGATGAGGCTAGTATATATTATCATTTTTTGTAATTTATAATTCAAACCGTTACTTTTATGAGTACTAACTAAACAATCAAATTTTTCAAAAAGTACTCCTTAAAATCCCAATATCAAATCGCACGCCACTTTTTCGAAAAGCACCCTATTCTCTTTTCTTCTCCTGGCTTTTTGTCTCTCTTTTCCATGGACAGTGATTTTTTTTTTTTTTGCTGAATATGGACACTATAGGGGTGTGCATGGATCGGGTTGGATTGGGTAAAGGGGATTTTTTGAGCCAACCTTCTATGGTAGGTAAAAAAAAATTTAACCCAACCCAACCCACATGGGTCAGGTTGGGTTGGGTTGAACCCATGGGTTGGGCAAATTATTATTATTATTATTAAATTAAGTAGAAAAAATATAAATATAAATATATTAAAAAAAACTCAAAGATTAGTATCAATGTAACTCCTTAAAGGCAAACAACACTAATGACTAAACAACAATAATAATTTACTAGGATTTGTGTGAACTAATTGACTTTTATATAGGATAGGAAGAGCTGGTTATTTTTAAAAATTTATTAATTATATAATATATTTTATATATACTAGCCTCATCACACGCGCTTCGCACGTACAATGAGACTTTTTTTCTAATGGTCCTATTTTGTAGAAAAAAAGTATATTTAATTATTATATATATATATAATTTTTATTTTAAAAATCTAATTTATAAGCGAATAAATCAATTTAAAAATTAATAGAAGAATGGTCATATTTTTTAGGCAATGTTTTAATAGGAGTTAGAGTTGCATTTTTACCAGATTGTCCTTTAATTTTGTCTTTACTTAAACATAAGACTGTATGGGCATTTTTAAACTAAAAAATGAAGAATCTAAATAGGTAAAACCCGTTAAATAGTAGTATAGATATATATATATATATATTAAATATATAGGTGGGTCGAGTTGAGTTGGACGGATTTGAAATTTTATGACCCAAAACCAACCCAACCCAACTCAATCCGCTATCAAAAAATTTTTTGTAACTCAACTTAACCCACTAAAGCCTAAAAACCAACCTAACCGGAAAGTGTGAGTTAGATTGGGACCAATTTGGTGGATTTTGGCGGGTTGGCTGCACAGGACAGCGATTGTTTAATGCTTAGCAAACAATCGGCACATATTGCCAGTTTTTGGTACCAATCAATGTCTATTAACTGGTGGACAAGACTCACCAGTGCTGTAAATCACGTGATTGATTTCTCACAACAGTACAGAATTATATACGACGAGAGTTGTTGCCTGTTGGATTTCTCACAACAGTAACAAAATTTCTCACGTGATGGACAAGAACACTAAAGTTTGGATTTT